>NW_025054547.1:0-7799 GCF_019279795.1 Protopterus annectens
TCTGCATGTACCTTACCAGACACCTGCAGCAAATGGGAAGACCCCAAAAGTACCTCACCAAGAGGATCAAAGGGCACAAACAGATGCCATATGCTGCCTGGTTAAAGAAACTCCAGCTCTACCCAGTGGCATACCGCCTGCTCAGAGATGATCTGTGCCTGGCGTATAAAGCCATGTCCAACCGAATTAATGGACATACTGCACCTCAGAAAATTCAAATCCCATCAAGTTACACTGAGAGACTTGAACCTCAGCACTGAAATAATTAGGACTTGCTGGAGGGACAGATTCATAACCCAGAGGCTCCCTTCACTCTGGAATAAAATCCCAGTCCAGGTTAGGCAGAGTCCCTCATTGACTCTCTTCAAGAGGAATCTTGATGAGTGGATGGGAGATCGTAGCTTTACCCTGGGTATCACTTCTGCGTCATTGTTAGATAGAAGAGGCACAGTATACTAACCTCGAAAAAGGGCCTAGCAAAATTAATTTAAAATGGGTGGTGAAAGCCAAACACACTCTGGCTAGGCTTATAAATGCCCTAGGGCAGATTGCCTAGTATGAACCTATGATCCTAAATGCCTTAAATATTCCATTAAAGACTGTAAGCTAAAAAAACAGATGAAAAGGGATCAGGATGTCATAAGGATGACCCTGTCACTTGTCTGGTCAGAATAAAACAGAGGAGCAGTTGTGGGTTTTGTTCAAGTAGCTTTATTACACACAAACACATCTGGATTGAGGCACAGCAGCTTAAAGTTAAATAAACATAAACATGCCCAGCTGACCACTCTCCTTTCGCCCACATGTTGCAGCTTTGGCTGTTCCCTCAAAATTACACTGCTGCCTGCGCCCTTATGCCATTTATATACCGTTAGCACCACACTAAAATGCTTCTTAAGTTATACACACACACTCTGTTCCTGAACCATGAGAACTTAATAAAGAAACAATAAACAAAACTAGACTCTTGCTATAACAAAGTCATCAAATTTATACAAATGCTAAATATTCTACCCATCACTGTTCCTCTCTGCATCAAACTAAAATTGGCTAAAATCCAGCACTATCTCCACGTCTTACAATTCACTACAGCTACATGTTTATCTACAACCAGGAAGCCTGCCCTTCCCTCTCTTCCATACTGACCATGTCTCATCCAAATCAGCCCCTTAGGTCCAGAAACAAAATGTTACTATCCACAGAGAAACCCAAGCTCTCAACCTTACGGTCCAAATGCTGTATTCTCAATGTCTCTAAGGCATGGACTAACCTCCACCAACACATAGAGATAATCAACAACCTGGCCTCTTTAAAAATACCTCAAACTGCATCCTCCTGAAAATGGTTATGCTCCTGCTCACCCAACTTTTTGTAGCTCACAGTTATTCCTCCAGTGCTATGCCTCTACTTCTATCTGCATTATTTCCTTTTACTCTGCCTACTTAAAACTTCCTCGTCCGCCAGACCTGTCTTTCCATGCCCTCTGCCCTTCTATCTCCTACTTTTGCTTACCCACTGTGCTGTCTCCTCATAGCTATGGATGATATTACTTTCACGTGTTACTTGAATATACTCTCTGCACCATTGTAAATATCATTCAATAGCATGTCTCTGAAATATATACCATTTATTACTTCTATATGTCAATGATTGTATTTTTTTACACTATTGCTTCTATTACCAGTTTCATTCAATGTAATTGTACTGTATGCTTTTTCTCTGTTTATGTCATTATTTTTTCTTTGTATGTAACTTTGTGGAGATTTTCACCCCGGGCCTCCACTGAAAATGGGCTAATTTCAGGCCCAGTGGACTTTCCCGGTTAACAAATGCAATAAATACATAAGACAGGATTTTTTTAACTACAACAACTATAGATGTGGTAACAAAAGATTCAACAGAGGCTGCAAAAGGTACTACCCATGTGACAGCAGACCCCAACAATTTTTTCAAGAGGCAAATTGAGGCACAGAACCAGACAGAGGCATGACAGAGACAGAACAAGTTCGCCCAACTTCACCAAGTTTACAGATACCCCTTTATACCAGCACACATCAGAGGTCCAACAAGGGGCAGGGGTACCGGTGACTGTGAAATGCAATCTAGAAGCAGGCCACAGAATGGATTAGAACTGTCACAGAGGTATGCTGGAGGAACACCTGACCGACTACAAAAACCAACACCAGATTCGGATCTGACAGGACAAATAGAGGGCCAAGGTAAACAGCACAGCTACCAAGATCAGCATTTGTAACACTGAGAACCACATGAAACAGTGGGATATACCACCAGTACAGACATCAAACACAGCACCAACAACAGGAACAGTACCACACCTCACTACCAGGACTAATGTCGTGTCTCCAGAGGAGGCAATTACCAGAGTTCAAAAAAAGAATAATCCCGACCTTTAAGAAAGGAACGAACTTCTGCTAAAGTCCACAAGGCTGTATTTTATTTTTGAAGTATTCCAAAAGTCACAGATAAAATACCCAAACTCTTTGCTCAGGCAATCCTGAGCTTTGTCAAAAAAAAAACAAATTGCCGTGTGCAGTAACCTCCATTAAATAGCCTGGCAATTATACAATTAATTCATTAGTAAATCTAGTACTAAGGTGTGGTGCTTTAGAGTTGGGTGTTAAAAAAAGTTAGTCATTATATCAACTCAAAAATGAAATGTTTGCAATAACATATGCACTTAAATAAAAAAGACTAACCATAAAAACATTTTAAATGCCAGTTTCCTAGGTTTCAGAACATAGAAGTCTGAAGTCTGATTGAGGTTGTAGATTGTTAAAGAATATGCTTAAAGATGTGTTTAGATTGTCAGTGAATTGTTAAAAAAAATTTTTTTTTCATTATTACTTTACACGATAAAACATGCAATAAAATATGTGAGATATTTTTAATGCCCATCCATATAACATTTCATATAGAATTTGATTTATTAGTCGAATCCTATAACCGTGGATGTTCAATAATTTAATATGCTGTGGGGATGCTGTGGTATGAAGGGGTGAAGTGTGAGAGTTATAACCTAGCCCTCCTAAGCTTGAGGACCGGTTTAATGCTGATCATCCCATTCAGACCTGGTGGCTTCCCTGCATTCAGTCTCAACTGCCATAATAGTTCACGGTAGCCCAAGGTGGATTCCCAGTCACCACCTCTTGCATCTGGCTCAACCTGTTCCAGAACTAGAAACTGGATTTGGGGTTCTGGGCAGGAGAGTGAGTGTTTGTAGAAGGCGTTGGTTTCCTTCTTCCTGGTCATGTCATAAAGATGCTCGTGACGTTTCCTTAATTCCCTCTCAGTTTTGCCCACATAGAAACTTTGACAGTTGGTGCACATCCCCAAGTATCGACCCCTCTAGAGGCACAGGTGTAAAATCCAGTGGGTGTATCTTGTAGTTCCTACGGGGGTATGGTGCTGTTTCTTTGGATATGGCATGACATTGGGCACAGGCACCACATTTGAATGTGCCCACCCTTGGTTGTTTTACCTTCATCTTGTTTCTTTGATGTCTTGCAAATATTTCCTTTAAATTAGCCCTCTTTTACGAACAAAACTGGGTTTAGGTGGTATGTAGTCCTTTAGTTCTTCAAAGAAGGTTAAAACCCGCCAGTGATGTAAGATTGTTTCTTCCAATTCATAGGAATTTGATCAGTATGTGTGTGCAAAACTGTTAGTGTGAACAGTATCCTTGTTTTGTGTATTGTTGGTCACTGGTACAAACCCCTAGTATTGGTTTGTAGAGGAATGTCGTGCAGATTTTACCTCAGGTGGTAGAGATAGAAATAGTTCCAGAGGGTAACCTCTCTCCAAAAAAAGTTTTTTGAAAAATTCCACCTGAGAATCAAAATCTTTCTCCGTCTGCATATTCTGCTTGCTCTGATGAGCTGCCCTAATGATCCCCTCTTTTGATATGGTGGGTGGGCACTTTCAAAGTGTAGCAAGGAGTTAGAAAATGTTGCCTTGCAATGTAGTTTGGAATGGAAAGTTTTCTGATTGTAGTCCTTGTAAAAGTGATGTCCAGATAATGAAGTTTGCTGATCCACTGTGTGTGTGGTAGGAAATTCGTTGTTGAATTGATGTGTGTAAGGAATTCAGATGGGTTTCCCCTTCAGAGCCAGACCATAAAATACAGATGTCATCCAAATAACGCTCTGTAGAAAAGAATGTGATCTTTCCATGGGGTATTAAAACGAATGTATGCTCCACATGTGCAATACTACATTTCGTAGAAGGATGCACAAGATGCCCCATGGCAACTTGTTGCGGTATAATTCACCATTAAAAAGATGAAGTTGTTGGACAAAACCATCTCCATCATTTAGGTAAGCAAGTTGGACATTTTGTTACTAAGGGTTGTCTTCTGGCCTAGAAATTGGGCAAACCATTCCAAACCTTTTTCATCAGGCATACTGGAAAACAGATCTTTGATGTCCACTGTGACCATTAAGGTGTCTGGGGAGTAGCAAGAGGTGGGAATGTCCCGGAGGAAGTGCCAAGAATCCTTGCAGACATGGGACAATAAAGACGTGTATTCTTTGGTCATGTAATCAATAAATTTTCCCAGGGCTCAGTCACTCCACCTGCTCCTGATACAATCGGCCTGAATTGTGTGGATTTATTCCTTTGTGGGTTTTAGGTATCCCAAAGATGACTGGTATTCTGGGCTTTTCCACATGTAAGTAGTTGTAGACCTTTTCATTGATGGCCTGTTGTAATAGAAGGTCACTAAGATAGTTTAATCTCAGCAAAGGCTATATTGATCTCGTTTTGAAACCGTCTCGTATTGTTGTCATTCTGCAACATAGTGTGCATGTGGGCTTTGTAGTCCTCTGAGAACATAAGGACAATTCCCTTTATCAGGTTTCATGACCCTGATTTTTCTTCATGCAAGTGTTCAATAAAATTCATTTCTTGTTCAGAAAAATTTGGATGAAGTAGAATTTCTTGATTATTATATACTTTCCTGAAGTCATTCTCCACTAACTTTTCAAAAAGAGATTATTGGGTGTAGTGGGGGTTAAAGAGACTTGTCGCGTTGGGCCTGCTGCATTAAGTGTTTGCCCTTTAAAAATCAAATTTAAGTTTAAAGCTCTGGTAAACTTTTTTAAATCTATCAAAGCTTGTGTTAAATTCATGGGTTTAGTTGGGACAAAATGTAGCCCTCGGTGAAAATATCAAAAGCATTTGTAGGAAGGTTCATGTCCGTGTAATTGTATATGGCAAAGTTGTTTCCTTCTTAAAATAGTGCAGTTACCCCAATATTAGTAGGGTTTTGATTGTGTAAACCCAGATTTGGGGCTTGGTCAGTTATAGGGTCATCCAGGGATGTTAGGGTAGTTGGTGTATGGTGGTTTGTTAGTGAACAAAATTCCAAGACCTGGGTGTCTGTTTTTTGTCCCCAAACCCGGTCGGGCCCGAGTTCTGTTGAAAATCCTGGTTGTTAGTCCCCTTTTGTTCTTCTCTGCTATCCTTTCACTTCTTCAAAGGGGGTTCCTCTTGTCTGTCATATGTGTCACTAGCCCTATCTGTGTTTGTGGTGTTGTTTTTGGAAGATGTTTTATTGTAACTATTGGGGCTAGGGTAGGCAAGGCCATCCCTGTATTCGATGAGATCACGTTCTAATTTTCTTAGTTTTCTGTTAAGAATCTTATCACAAAAACATCAACATTATCAAAAACCTTGTCATAGTTTGGTTTAAAAGCACTAAAATTAGTACTAGATGTTAACTCATTGTTTAAAGTGTCTAGCTCATTCATTAATGTTTGTGCTTTCAGTTCATATTCCCCTACCATTACATTTTCCAATCCAGCTTTATAAAAAATCTCACAAAGTTAAAATAATAATCAGTACCATACTGGACATTTTTTGGGAAATTTAAAAGCGTACCCCTTTTGGGCCCGACTCTCAGACATTCATTCAAGTAGTCTATCTCTAGCTGTGTACTCCTTAAAGTATAATTTGTCCTTGAACAAGTCCATGCTCTGATCAAAGTTAAAAAATTGTTGGAATTGTTACTACCTTTAGAAAAGGTGAAGCGTTGTCCAGCCCATTTTGTAAAGTTTACATCCTTGTTTCTATGTTTCAAAAGGATTACTAGTTCCATTGGTCCCTAGTTTGGTTTTTTCAGGAGCTCTGGTAGCTTCATGGGGAGAAAGTTGTTTCTTTTGGATCCAGCCCAGACATGTCCGTGGAGGATATAGTGGAGCTTGTACTCTTCGGGTCCGAAATTACCAGTAATCCAAAGTTATTTTGTTGTGCTTGCTGCTGGTTGCAAGCTAGCCCGGGTGAACCCCAAGTGGGTTTCAGCAAGTTAGTGAGCTCCTTGAGTGCAACCAGTACTTGGTTGAACTCCGCCTGCTCACCGGAAGATCATTTGTAGTTTTTTTCAGCATTTCAGGAGTTTCTCCTGGGTTAAATTTCTTCTCCATTGGCCATGGCAGACAAGATCAAGTGAAGTAATGCACAAAAACAAAGACAAGCAAAAAATTTCCCGACCTTGAAGAAAGGAACCGAACTTCTGCTAAAGTCCACAAGGCTGTATTTTTATTTCTGAAGTTTTCCAAAAGTCACAGATAAAATCACACCCCTTTCAGGCAATCCTGAGCTTTGTCAAGTGAAAACAAATTGCAGTGTGCAGTAACCTCCATTAAATCGCCTGGCAATTATACAGTTAATTAATTAGTAAATCTAGTACTAAGGTGGGGGCTTTAGAGTTGGTTTTAAAAAAAGTTAGTCATTATATCAACTCAAAATGAAATGTTTGCAATAACATAAAAATAAAATGACTAACCATAAAAACATTTTAAAATGCCAGTTTCCTAGGTTTCAGAACAATAAAAGTCTGAAGTCTGATTGGGGTTGTAGATTGTTAAAGAATATGCTTAAAGATGTGTTTAGATTGTCAGTGAATTGTTAAAAAATTTTTTTTTTTCTTTTCACTGATAAAAACATGCAATAAAATATCGTGAGATATTTTTAATGCCCATCCATATAACATTTCATATAGAATTTGATTTATTAGTCGGAATCCTATAACCGTGGATGTTCAATAATTTAATATGCTGTGTGGGGATGCTGTGGTGTGAAGGGGGTCAAGTGTGAGAGTTATAACCTAGCCCTCCTAAGCTTGAGGACCGGTTTAATGCTGATCATCCCATTCAGACCTGGTGGCTTCCCCGCATTCAGTCTCAACTGCCATAATAGTTCACAGCCCAAGGTGGATTCCCAGTCACCACCTCTTGCATCTGGCTCAACCTGTTCCCCAGAAACTGGATTTTGGGTTCTGGGCAGGAGAGTGAGTGTTTTAGAAGGGTTTGGGTTTTCCCTTTTTCCTGGTCATGTCATAAAGATGCCGAAGTTTCCTTAATTCCCCCTCAGTTTTGCCCACAAAAATTTGGGTTTGGGGCACATCCCCAAGTACGACCCTCTAGAGGCACAGGTGTAAAATCCAGTGGGGTGTATCTTGTAGTTCCTAGACGGAAGGTATGGTGCTGTTTCTTTGGATATGGCATGACATTGGGCACAGGCACCCTTCTACCAGAGTTACCAGGAAGATTACAACTACAAGCCCCAGACTCCTGAGGGCACAAGAGGAGTTTCAACAATCTCCAACCCTAGTCAGAGCCCATCTGGAAAACCAGAGAACCAAACAATGACAGGAGTGAGGCAAATTAAATACTTGGGGAGCCGAACCAAGCATTGGACAAGAGTGATCCAGAACCAGACAGAGAAACCAGCCGTGGTTTTAACTTACCATTTGCTTAGAATACTCCAAAAATATCTTCCCG
>NW_025054548.1:0-8028 GCF_019279795.1 Protopterus annectens
ACTTGTTTTTCTCCAAGAGGGAAAAAACTAGGAGGCTGAAACTCTGCAGGTGTGTAGGGTATTATCCACCTACAAAGGGGTAGGGCAATCCTGGTTCTGGCTTAACTGCCAGTTTCAGTATGACCGTTTATTGTTTTAGCTTTCCCTATGCATTTCAAGCATGTTTCTGCATAGAGAAAAAATAACCCTGGAAAGTTGTTTTTCTCCAAGAGGGAAAAAGCTAGGAGGCTGAAACTCTGCAGGTGTGTAGGGTACTATCCACCTACAAAGGGGTAGGGCAATCCTGGTTCTGGCTTAACTGCCAGTTTCAGTATGACCGTTTATTGTTTTAGCTTTCCCTATGCATTTCAAGCATGTTTCTGCATAGAGAAAAAAAACCCTGGAAAGTTGTTTTCTCCAAGAGGGAAAAAGCTAGGAGGCTGAAACTATGCAGGTGTGTAGGGTACTATCCACCCTACAAAGGGGTAGGGCAATCCTGGTTCTGGTTCAACTGCCAGTTTCAGTATGACCGTTTATTGTTTTTAGCTTTCCCTATGCATTTCAAGCATGTTTCTGCATAGAGAAAAAATAACCCTGGAAAGTTGTTTTTCTCCAAGAGGGAAAAAGCTAGGAGGCTGAAACTCTGCAGGTGTGTAGGGTACTATCCACCCTACAAAGGGGTAGGGCAATCCTGGTTCTGGCTTAACTGCCAGTTTCAGTATGACCGTTTATTGTTTTTAGCTTTCCCTATGCATTTCAAGCATGTTTCTGCATGGAGAAAAAATAACCCTGGAAAGTTGTTTTTCTCCAAGAGGAAAAAGCTAGGAGGCTGAAACTCTGCAGGTGTGTAGGGTATTATCCACCCTACAAAGGGGTAGGGCAATCCTGGTTCTGGCTTAACTGCCAGTTTCAGTATGACCGTTTATTGTTTTAGCTTTCTTTTGCATTTCAAGCATGTTTCTGCATAGAGAAAAAATACCTGTGGAAAGTTGTTTTTCTCCAAGAGGGAAAAAGCTAGGAGGCTGAAACTCTGCAGGTGTGTAGGGTACTATCCACCCTACAAAGGGTAGGGCAATCCTGGTTCTGGCTTAACTGCCAGTTTCAGTATGACCGTTTATTGTTTTTAGCTTTTCCTATGCATTTCAAGCATGTTTCTGCATAGAGAAAAAATAACCCTGGAAAGTTGTTTTCTCCAAGAGGGAAAAAGCTAGGAGGCTGAAACTCTGCAGGTGTGTAGGGTACTATCCACCCTACAAAGGGGTAGGGCAATCCTGGTTCTGGCTTAACTGCCAGTTTCAGTATGACCGTTTATTGTTTTTAGCTTTCCCTATGCATTTCAAGCATGTTTCTGCATAGAGAAATAATAACCCTGGAAAGTTGTTTTTCTCCAAGAGGGAAAAAGCTAGGAGGCTGAAACTCTGCAGGTGTGTAGGGTACTATCCACCCTACAAAGGGGTAGGGCAATCCTGGTTCTGGCTTAACTGCCAGTTTCAGTATGACCGTTTATTGTTTTTAGCTTTCCCTATGCATTTCAAGCATGTTTCTGCATGGAGAAAAAATAACCCTGGAAAGTTGTTTTTCTCCAAGAGGAAAAAAGCTAGGAGGCTGAAACTCTGCAGGTGTGTAGGGTATTATCCACCCTACAAAGGGGTAGGGCAATCCTGGTTCTGGCTTAACTGCCAGTTTCAGTATGACCGTTTATTGTTTTTAGCTTTCTTTTGCATTTCAAGCATATTTCTGCATAGAGAAAAAATACCTGTGGAAAGTTGGTTTTCTCCAAGAGGGAAAAAGCTAGGAGGCTGAAACTTTGTAGATGTGCAGGGTACTATCTAGCCTACAAAGGGTAGGGCAATCCTGGTTCTGGCTTAACTGCCAGTTTCAGTATGACCTTTTATTGTTTTTAGCTTTCCCTATGCATTTCAAGCATGTTTATGCATAGAGAAAAAATAACCCTGGAAAGTTGTTTTTCTCCAAGAGGGAAAAGCTAGGAGGCTGAAACTCTGCAGGTGTGTAGGGTACTATCCACCCTACAAAAGGGCAGGGCAATCCTGGTTCTGGCTTAACTGCCAGTTTCAGTATGACCGTTTATTGTTTTTAGCTTTCCCTATGCATTTCAAGCATGTTTCTGCATAGAGAAAAATAACCCTGGAAAGTTGTTTTTCTCCAAGAGGGAAAAAGCTAGGAGGCTGAAACTCTGCAGGTGTGTAGGGTACTATCCACCCTACAAAGGGGTAGGGCAATCCTGGTTCTGGCTTAACTGCCAGTTTCAGTATGACCGTTTATTGTGTTTAGCTTCCCTATGCATTTCAAGCATGTTTTTGCATAGAAAAAATAACCCTGGAAAGTTGTTTTTCTCCAAGAGGGAAAAAGCTAGGAGGCTGAAACTCTGCAGGTGTGTAGGGTATTATCCACCCTACAAAGGGGTAGGGCAATCCTGGTTCTGGCTTAACTGCCAGTTTCAGTATGACCGTTTATTGTTTTTAGCTTTCCGTATGCATTTCAAGCATGTTTCTGCATAGAGAAAAAAATACCTGTGGAAAGTTGTTTTACTCCAAGAGGAAAAAAGCTAGGAGGCTGAAACTCTGCAGGTGTGTAGGGTACTATCCACCCTACAAAGGGGTAGGGCAATCCTGGTTCTGGCTTAACTGCCAGTTTCAGTATGACCGTTTATTGTTTTAGCTTTCCCTATGTATTTCAAGCATGTTTCTGCATAGAGGAAAAATAACCCTGGAAAGTTGTTTTTCTCCAAGAGGGAAAAAGCTAGGAGGCTGAAACTCTGCAGGTGTGTAGGGTACTATCCACCCTACAAAGGGGTAGGGCAATCCTGGTTCTGGCTTAACTGCCAGTTTCAGTATGACCGTTTATTGTTTTTAGCTTTCCCTAAGCATTTCAAGCATGTTTCTGCATAATAACCCTGGAAAGTTGTTTTTCTCCAAGAGGAAAAAGCTAGGAGGCTGAAACTCTGCAGGTGTGTAGGGTACTATCCACCCTACAAAGGGGTAGGGCAATCCTGGTTCTGGCTTAACTGCCAGTTTCAGTATGACCGTTTATTGTTATAGCTTTTCCTATGCATTTCAAGCATGTTTCTGCATAGAGAAAAAATAACCCTGGAAAGTTGTTTTCTCCAAGAGGGAAAAAGCTAGGAGGCTGAAACTCTGCAGGTGTGTAGGGTACTATCCACCCTACAAAGGGGTAGGGCAATCCTGGTTCTGGCTTAACTGCCAGTTTCAGTATGACCGTTTATTGTTTTAGCTTTCCCTATGCATTTCAAGCATGTTTCTGCATAGAGAAATAATAACCCTGGAAAGTTGTTTTCTCCAAGAGGGAAAAAGCTAGGAGGCTGAAACTCTGCAGGTGTGTAGGGTACTATCCACCCTACAAAGGGGTAGGGCAATCCTGGTTCTGGCTTAACTGCCAGTTTCAGTATGACCGTTTATTGTTTTAGCTTTCCTATGCATTTCAAGCATGTTTCTGCATAGAGAAAAAATAACCCTGGAAAGTTGTTTTCTCCAAGAGGGAAAAAGCTAGGAGGCTGAAACTCTGCAGGTGTGTAGGGTACTATCCACCCTACAAAGGGGTAGGGCAATCCTGGTTCTGGCTTAACTGCCAGTTTCAGTATGACCGTTTATTGTTTTAGCTTTCCTATGCATTTCAAGCATGTTTCTGCATAGAGAAAAAATAACCCTGGAAAGTTGTTTTTCTCCAAGAGGGAAAAAGCTAGGAGGCTGAAACTCTGCAGGTGTGTAGGGTACTATCCACCCTACAAAGGGGTAGGGCAATCCTGGTTCTGGCTTAACTGCCAGTTTCAGTATGACCGTTTATTGTTTTTAGCTTTCCCTATGCATTTCAAGCATGTTTCTGCATAGAGAAAAAATAACCCTGGAAAGTTGTTTTTCTCCAAGAGGAAAAAGCTAGGAGGCTGAAACTCTGCAGGTGTGTAGGGTACTATCCACCCTACAAAGGGGTAGGGCAATCCTGGTTCTGGCTTAACTGCCAGTTTCAGTATGACCGTTTATTGTTTTAGCTTTCCCTATGCATTTCAAGCATGTTTCTGCATAGAGAAAAAATAACCCTGGAAAGTTGTTTTTCTCCAAGAGGGAAAAAGCTAGGAGGCTGAAACTCTGCAGGTGTGTAGGGTACTATCCACCCTACAAAGGGGTAGGGCAATCCTGGTTCTGGCTTAACTGCCAGTTTCAGTATGACCGTTTATTGTTTTAGCTTTCCTATGCATTTCAAGCATGTTTCTGCATAGAGAAAAAATAACCCTGGAAAGTTGTTTTTCTCCAAGAGGGAAAAAGCTAGGAGGCTGAAACTCTGCAGGTGTGTAGGGTATTATCCACCCTACAAAGGGGTAGGGCAATCCTGGTTCTGGCTTAACTGCCAGTTTCAGTATGACCGTTTATTGTTTTAGCTTTCTTTTTGCATTTCAAGCATGTTTCTGCATAGAGAAAAAAATACCTGTGGAAAGTTGGTTTTCTCCAAGAGGGAAAAAGCTAGGAGGCTGAAACTCTGCAGGTGTGTAGGGTACTATCCACCCTACAAAGGGTAGGGCAATCCTGGTTCTGGCTTAACTGCCAGTTTCAGTATGACCGTTTATTGTTTTAGCTTTCCCTATGCATTTCAAGCATGTTTCTGCATAGAGAAAAATAACCCTGGAAAGTTGTTTTTCTCCAAGAGGGAAAAAGCTAGGAGGCTGAAACTCTGCAGGTGTGTAGGGTACTATCCACCCTACAAAGGGGTAGGGCAATCCTGGTTCTGGCTTAACTGCCAGTTTCAGTATGACCGTTTATTGTTTTTAGCTTTCCCTATGCATTTCAAGCATGTTTCTGCATAGAGAAAAATAACCCTGGAAAGTTGTTTTTCTCCAAGAGGAAAAAGCTAGGAGGCTGAAACTCTGCAGGTGTGTAGGGTACTATCCACCCTACAAAGGGTAGGGCAATCCTGGTTCTGGCTTAACTGCCAGTTTCAGTATGACCGTTTATTGTTTTTAGCTTTCCCTATGCATTTCAAGCATGTTTCTGCATAGAGAAAAAATAACCCTGGAAAGTTGTTTTTCTCCAAGAGGGAAAAAGCTAGGAGGCTGAAACTCTGCAGGTGTGTAGGGTATTATCCACCCTACAAAGGGGTAGGGCAATCCTGGTTCTGGCTTAACTGCCAGTTTCAGTATGACCATTTATTGTTTTAGCTTTCTTTTTGCATTTCAAGCATGTTTCTGCATAGAGAAAAAAATACCTGTGGAAAGTTGTTTTTCTCCAAGAGGAAAAAGCTAGGAGGCTGAAACTCTGCAGGTGTGTAGGGTACTATCCACCCTACAAAGGGGTAGGGCAATCCTGGTTCTGGCTTAACTGCCAGTTTCAGTATGACCGTTTATTGTTTTTAGCTTTCCCTATGCATTTCAAGCATGTTTCTGCATAGAGAAAAAATAACCCTGGAAAGTTGTTTTTCTCCAAGAGGGAAAAAGCTAGGAGGCTGAAACTCTGCAGGTGTGTAGGGTACTATCCACCCTACAAAGGGGCAGGGCAATCCTGGTTCTGGCTTAACTGCCAGTTTCAGTATGACCGTTTATTGTTTTTAGCTTTCCCTATGCATTTCAAGCATGTTTCTGCATAGAGAAAAAATAACCCTGGAAAGTTGTTTTTCTCCAAGAGGGAAAAAGCTAGGAGGCTGAAACTCTGCAGGTGTGTAGGGTACTATCCACCCTACAAAGGGGTAGGGCAATCCTGGTTCTGGCTTAACTGCCAGTTTCAGTATGACCGTTTATTGTTTTTAGCTTTCCCTATGCATTTCAAGCATGTTTCTGCATAGAGAAAAAATAACCCTGGAAAGTTGTTTTTCTCCAAGAGGGAAAAAGCTAGGAGGCTGAAACTCTGCAGGTGTGTAGGGTACTATCCACCCTACAAAGGGGTAGGGCAATCCTGGTTCTGGCTTAACTGCCAGTTTCAGTATGACCGTTTATTGTTTTTAGCTTTCCCTATGCATTTCAAGCATGTTTCTGCATAGAGAAAAAATAACCCTGGAAAGTTGTTTTTCTCCAAGAGGGAAAAAGCTAGGAGGCTGAAACTCTGCAGGTGTGTAGGGTACTATCCACCCTACAAAGGGGTAGGGCAATCCTGGTTCTGGCTTAACTGCCAGTTTCAGTATGACCGTTTATTGTTTTTAGCTTTCCTATGCATTTCAAGCATGTTTCTGCATAGAGAAAAAATAACCCTGGAAAGTTGTTTTTCTCCAAGAGGGAAAAAGCTAGGAGGCTGAAACTCTGCAGGTGTGTAGGGTACTATCCACCCTACAAAGGGTAGGGCAATCCTGGTTCTGGCTTAACTGCCAGTTTCAGTATGACCGTTTATTGTTTTAGCTTTCCCTATGCATTTCAAGCATGTTTCTGCATAGAGAAAAAATAACCCTGGAAAGTTGTTTTCTCCAAGAGGGAAAAAGCTAGGAGGCTGAAACTCTGCAGGTGTGTAGGGTACTATCCACCCTACAAAGGGGTAGGGCAATCCTGGTTCTGGCTTAACTGCCAGTTTCAGTATGACCGTTTATTGTTTTTAGCTTTCCCTATGCATTTCAAGCATGTTTCTGCATAGAGAAATAATAACCCTGGAAAGTTGTTTTTCTCCAAGAGGGAAAAAGCTAGGAGGCTGAAACTCTGCAGGTGTGTAGGGTATTATCCACCCTACAAAGGGGTAGGGCAATCCTGGTTCTGGCTTAACTGCCAGTTTCAGTATGACCGTTTATTGTTTTTAGCTTTCTTTTGCATTTCAAGCATGTTTCTGCATAGAGAAAAAATACCTGTGGAAAGTTGTTTTTCTCCAAGAGGGAAAAAGCTAGGAGGCTGAAACTCTGCAGGTGTGTAGGGTACTATCCACCCTACAAAGGGGTAGGGTAATCCTGGTTCTGGCTTAACTGCCAGTTTCAGTATGACCGTTTATTGTTTTTAGCTTTCCCTATGCATTTCAAGCATGTTTCTGCATGGAGAAAAAATAACCCTGGAAAGTTGTTTTTCTCCAAGAGGAAAAAAGCTAGGAGGCTGAAACTCTGCAGGTGTGTAGGGTATTATCCACCCTACAAAGGGGTAGGGCAATCCTGGTTCTGGCTTAACTGCCAGTTTCAGTATGACCGTTTATTGTTTTTAGCTTTCTTTTGCATTTCAAGCATATTTCTGCATAGAGAAAAAAATACCTGTGGAAAGTTGGTTTTCTCCAAGTGGGAAAAAGCTAGGAGGCTGAAACTTTGTAGATGTGCAGGGTACTATCTACCCTACAAAGGGTAGGGCAATCCTGGTTCTGGCTTAACTGCCAGTTTCAGTATGACCGTTTATTGTTTTTAGCTTTCCCTATGTATTTCAAGCATGTTTTTGCATAGAGAAAAAATAACCCTGGAAAGTTGTTTTTCTCCAAGAGGGAAAAAGCAAGGAGGCTGAAACTCTGCAGGTGTGTAGGGTACTATCCACCCTACAAAGGGGCAGGGCAATCCTGGTTCTGGCTTAACTGCCAGTTTCAGTATGACCGTTTATTGTTTTAGCTTTCCCTATGCATTTCAAGCATGTTTCTGCATAGAGAAAAAATAACCCTGGAAAGTTGTTTTTCTCCAAGAGGGAAAAAGCTAGGAGGCTGAAACTCTGCAGGTGTGTAGGGTACTATCCACCCTACAAAGGGTAGGGCAATCCTGGTTCTGGCTTAACTGCCAGTTTCAGTATGACCGTTTATTGTTTTTAACTTTCCCTTTGCATTTCAAGCATGTTTCTGCATAGAAATAATAACCCTGGAAAGTTGTTTTTCTCCAAGAGGAAAAAAGCTAGGAGGCTGAAACTCTGCAGGTGTGTAGGGTATTATCCACCCTACAAAAGGGGTAGGGCAATCCTGGTTCTGGCTTAACTGCCAGTTTCAGTATGACCATTTATTGTTTTTAGCTTTCTTTTTGCATTTCAAGCATGTTTCTGCATAGAGAAAAAATAACCCTGGAAAGTTGTTTTTCTCCAAGAGGGAAAAAGCTAGGAGGCTGAAACTCTGCAGGTGTGTAGGGTACTATCCACCCTACAAAGGGTAGGGCAAT
>NW_025054549.1:0-9077 GCF_019279795.1 Protopterus annectens
AAGTTTCTTTGGTTTCATATCATTGGTCTCTTGCACACAAAACAAGAAACATACATGTGTTCTTTGATACACCTTCCTGACTTTATTACATTATAATCCTTGTATAATACAGAAGACTTGTTAGCCAAAGCATTTTAAATTTATTGTTTGAACATTTTTTTCCAGTAGACCATAAAACAAAATGCATGAACCAATCATGACAAAACTGTCCACTTCACAACTTGTCCATCATAAGTCTACTTCCACCCAAGATATATATATATATAAATAGAATGACAGTAGTGTGTAAGCCTTAGGCATCTTGTACAGCTTCTCGCACTTATTTTCCAATTTCAGGTTTTTTTTTTTGGGGAAATTGGACAAACATTTTTGGAAAGTTGCTAAAATAAAAATGTTGCTGTTACAACGATACATTCCGGCCAAGTCCTGAACCCAGGCCCTGTGCACTACAGTCAGAGCAACATACCACTATGCAAATCAGAGGTTTCCTGAAAATGAGGAAGACTGAAACTTAGTAAGCTATCATTTAGTGAATTCAGTTCTCACTTCTTACCTTAGCTCTGAACTACTTAGCACAAAAACCTAGACCGAAGCCAATAATGGGGGGAATACAGCCCCAAAATTGGGACACATTTCAAATACTGTTCTTATAAAACTTAGAAAATTACTAGAATAAAATGTTTTGTGTTACTATTTATTTCTAGAAGATATGAAGTCACGATTCAGTGCCTGTCATTATTTAGTGAATAGACAAACCAAAATAAACTAGCAACAGGAACACAAAGCTGACGCCCAAGAGTAAACAGTCCAAAGAACGAAAAAATACGCTGCACTGTAGGTAAACAGTTTAGTTGACAAATATCCAAATTGTGGATGAACAGTCCCAAGAAGCAGTGGTTTAATCCAAAAGAATACTGAAACGCAAAAAATTATTTAGTGAATTAAATCTGTAATTTGCCACAAATATACCGAAAACCACAGATTTTATAAGTAACAGATGGAATGAATTCTGAGATTATGGTGGCTAGGGGTTTTGAGCTCTATTAACCTTGTCCCCCAAGGTACAAGGCTTTGAGCCTGAAGTGCCTCTATAGACAGCCATAACACACATGGCAACAGGTTGGCATTTTATCTCCGTGAGTTTCAAGACAGTGGTTCCATAATGCTGTGTCTGCAGCACTGACTGGATATAATCTGATATCCCTTTTCTTACTTCTCACAGTTGCATTTGTGCACTCTCTTATCTGCAACAACTTAGGAATCCACAGATTTGTTACAATTTATTTTCATTCAAAAAGTTTAGTCAGCTGCAATAATCAACTGAAAGCCATAGCATATATGCAGTTAGTTTCTGTTTATTGCTCTATCCATATATGAAACTTCCATTTCCTTTTGTGTGTGCAACTGCTATACTTTTGCAAGCATCAACAGATCTTTTAAAAAGTGGTTTCTATTTGCTTAGTATTCATAAAAGCTGCGTGGTTGGCCATGTCCTGCTTTATCATAGAATGGTATCCTCACAGCATTGGTATGACCTGTTGGTATCTAGACATTTTTTAAGAATTGAACTATCATTTAATGTTTTGTTTGCCTCACTGGATGAATATGTCATAAATGAAAGTTCTGTATCCCATTCAAGTTCATGTTCAAGCACTTTACAAAACTTTACACTCAATGCAATGCTATATAAAGTAGAAAACAAAGCAAAACAAATTTCAGGAAAAAGGAATAAAATTTGTAAATAAGTCATTTCTAAGAAATGCGTAGACTATTAAAATCAATGCATTACATTCAGATAACTATATATTAGTGTAGAACCAAACAAATGTAAGGAAGAGGCTCAGATAGACACCTGCTATTAAAAAAAAATTACAATAATACAGAACCTAAAAATTGGGCCAAAATTCAGGAAGTTGTGACATGCAGTCTTGAAATTAAAATTGTACCAATGTTACAAGCCCACCACATAGTCTATAGCAACAAACAATAGCAAAGACCAAGTGCCAAAGAGCTTTAGTCTACAGGCGCCAAACCATCTATGACCAGTGATCAAAGCGTCTTCATCATGTAACAGCAGTCTGAAAATAGAGATTCAAAGAAATGGAATAAGTAAAATTAAGCACACACACACACACACACACACACACACACACACACACACACACACACACACACACACACACTCCTTCACACACACACACACACACACACACACTCCCTCACACACACTCCACACACACTCCTCACACTCACACACACTCCTCACACTCACACACACTCCTCACACTCACACACACTCCTCACACTCACACACACACGAGACTGCTTGCCCCCAAAATCACGGGATGTGTACTGCTATAAACCAGTCCTGCTTTCGTGAGAATACATCCCCTCCTGCTTGTTGCTTGCTCTTGCGAGCTGCTATATCCAACTCAAAATGGTCCTGCTCACTTAGAGCCGTCATGGCTGCTATAAAACAGTTCTGCAGCTGCTCGCTGAAATAGATCCACTCCTGCTTGTTGCTCCTCTTTTGCATGCTATGCTCACTGAAATGGAAATAGCAAGCTGCTATAAAACAGTTCTGCAGCTGCTCGCTAGAAATAGATCACTCCTGCTTGTTGCTCACTCTTACTTGGCTGCTATATCCAAATCATGGGTGTCAAATGCATAATACATGTTGCTGCTGTAATGATCCGTGTTTCCTGCTTGCGGAAATGATGGCGTGAGCTGAAGAACCGTTCCTGACCAGCGTGGCCCTGGCAGGCTGACGTCGCCGTGCCGCGTGATGGCGTCAGCTCTGACCTTTCAACGCAAGAAAAAATTAATAAAACTAAAGAAAAAAAATCGAAATTAAGGGGTGCCTTTGGAATCGTGGCACCCCTTCATTTTCAGACCCAAAACACCATAAAAACCGAGTAAATTGGTATGGATTTGAGAGGTCTGGCATAGTGGGACTATGATCTCCCTTAGATCTGGATGCCATGCCATAACTGCTGACTTACCACATAGAATGCAATGATGGTGCCAACCGATCAAAGTTCAGGTTACTGTCAACCTGAGTTCTCCAATTCACCACCACTGGGTTTACTCTTAGGAGAGTGTTTAAAATGTTGTAATTTGCAGGGGTGGTCATCTTCCTAAAGCTTATAAATATGTTCTTTGCATTTAGTTTTATATTATGGTTCTGGTACAAGTTACTTGGCTCTCAGAACTTCCTCAAGGATATCTACATGGGTTCATAGGTTCATAGGTTCATACTAGGCTATCTGCCCAAGGGCATTTATAAGCCTAGCCCATAGTTATGTGGCTTTCGCCACCCCTTTAGTTTGAATAAAAACTATGCCTATCATTTTGCTGTGAGTCTGTCAAGCAGTGACACTGAAGTAATCCCTGGGGTATATCTGCAATCTCCCATCCATTGGTCAAGATTCCTCTTGAACAAGGCCAGAGAGGTGCTCTGCCTCACATGTACCGGGATTTTTGTTCCACAGCATAAAAGGGAGTCTCTAATTGATGAATCACATCCCTCCAGCACGTTCTATTTATAACCGTGTCGAGTTTAAGTCTCCGCCCTTGTGGTTCTGAGGGATCTAGATTTTTGAGTGAAAGCATATTCATCAAAATCTGGTTTGACATGGCCTTATATATGAAACTGGGTCACCTCTGAGCAAGCGGTATGAGACTGAATAGAGCTGGAGTTCTTTCAGTCGGGCAGCATAAGACATATTTTTGAGACCCTTTATCCTTTTGGTGAGGAACTTTTGGGGGTCTTTGGAGAAATCAATCATTGGCCCCAGCTTGCAGTCATCAACAAATCTGGTTGGCTAAGACTCTCTATAGTTGATCTGACTTCAGAGAATTACATTCCAAACAGGAGAGTTGCCAGTTCTGAGCCCTGTGGAACACCACATGCTAGACCCATTGGTGGGGGTGGATTCCCCACCAAACTTCATGTGTCTATCCATGAGCCATGTGAGCTATCCATTGGGTTATAAGGTTTATGTCTAAATCTGTGGTTTGTCTATAATATCCAAGTGAAGTATTTTGTCAAATACCTTTGCCGGGTTGAGTGGGGAGTATGCACTACTAGATAGGTAGTTCATGCATGGCACAAAGTGGCCTTATCAAAGGTTCTCCACTGGGTATAGTAGGCCTACCCTTGATGAAACTGAAGTGGTATGTGTCCAGTGTTGAAGATTTTCAATGTCTTTATTATATCCATGATAATTCTTTCTATGGCCTTGCATATAAGACTAGTCCAACATTATGGGTCTGTAGTTCCTTGGGTCTGTTGATGGTCCAATTTTATGTGAAGCGATGACTGTTACTGTCCTCCATTCCACAGGGATGCAGCCTACATACAAACTGTGGATGATGAAGATCTAGCGGGCTGGACGGTCATGTGTCCAAACTAATTTAAGAGACGTAAAGCTGCATGTTACCAGGTCTCATTGCTGTACTGTGTTTAAGTGTGGAGGGCGGTGAGGACCTGTCCCTTAAAATCGCAATTAAGGATAAATGGTAGAGGTATTTACTGGACAGATTGCCAATCATCTTGAATCAAATGGGCGTTGTCTTCTACTTCTATCTTATTGTTTTGTGTAATACTTTTGAGTAAAGTAATTGTTCTCTGTTATTCTTTTTATCTTGGGCGTTAGTAGCTACTGTAGCCAATAACATGTTTCTATCCCAAGGATTTTCTCTCTATACTATGGGGATTTGAGAGGTATGCCTTCAGTTATAAAATGTCATGAAATCACAATAAATCAATAGCATTTGTGCATCACGTATTCTACAAACTATGCAGTCATTGTTTTCATATTTAAAAACTAAGCACCTGTACAATTTTATACATACATAAATAGTAAACAGACACACTTACATGTGAAATTGTAGTTTCATTTATTTTACAAAATAAAAGAAACAAGCAAGCGGACACCACAAGGTTCTATGCAAAGTCATAGTTTTTTACCTGACTCTCATAATGATATATCTAGGCATCAATAGTTTTTTTATATAGTAACGTTTTACAGTGAAACAGTGTAAGTGCAGCTGAGAGCAAATGTAACACTTTGCAAACAATTTGCTGATGAAGTGCAACAGTGTGTAAGATGTCTGCAATTTACACTCAATAGTTTAAAACACCATTGCACATAAAATTAAATAAAATGGAACGTCCTTCTATATTTTGTATGTTTAAAGCCCATGTTTGCGCTCCTGTTTGCTGCCTTTCTGTAACTAGGCTAGTCCAGATACAGATTTGTATGTCTAGGATGGTTTTGTAAGCTTCTGAGTGGTGCCAAGTCTGCTCTCAATTTTTGCCTTAGATCTGCACAGTTCTCTCTTCTCCTGCACTTTTAAACATTAGTCTAGCACTTTGCCAGACTTCTTGCATGGTGTGCTGGCACACAAAAGTGCCTAACACTAAACATTCTACAAGGAAACAGCTCCCAGTACTTATTATCAATATCCACCCTTCAGGCATGTCTATAGGTCAGTTTCCTGTACTTTATTTTATTAATGTGGTGAACTTGGGCATCCTGAGACAATTTGTGAGAAACTACCTCATATGCAGGCAACCCTCTCCTCTTACCTCCCAGCACTCAGACTTGTAGAGATGCCTTGTATATCAAATTGGAAGCCATACACTCCTGCAGCCAAGACATGAGTAGCTGGTCAAGAAGGAGAAGGTCAATACTTGCACCATACCACATGGGACACATAGCCACTCCAGAACACACACCAGCACTTCTCCAAGCTAACTTTGAGCTCTAAAAACAGAAGTAGGTAACTTCCGGCTCCCATG
Organism: Protopterus annectens; assembly: GCF_019279795.1. NCBI lineage: Eukaryota > Metazoa > Chordata > Ceratodontiformes > Protopteridae > Protopterus > Protopterus annectens. Next base: position 5,807 of record NW_025054549.1, read on the forward strand.
CAAATGAAGAATAGTTACATGACTGCCAAATCATACCAATACTGTATGTTTTTAAACACATACACAAATGCATGGATCTCGCCACTGTCGGTAGATGCTCTCCTCAAGCATAAAACAATCTGGTGGTCATCTGCCATAAACAAACTCTACAACAGGATGGGGACTGATATGGAATAAAGATGAAGTCCAACTGGAAAAACTCCCATATCAGCCTCAAGAAAAAGTTAAGAACCCTCATCAAATACTCTAAAACTAGCTATTAAAAACAAATAGCAGCAGGCAATACAAAAGACAACCACAAGGCCTTCTATAGTTTTATAAAGAATCTCCCGGCAATTCCCAGATTTGCTCCATTTCCTGCAAATGGTACCTCTATAATGAGCCAACAGATATTGCCAACATACTGGCGAAGACAGATTCAATGCCAACTTTAACCCTGAAAAGGACCTATCCCATTAACAGGAAATTTACCCAGGCACCCAGTACTACTGCTGCACAGGTTAAAAATTACGGTTGTGTACACTTACCATAAATGTAGATGTTCAAGTGTATTCACTGCGGTCATCACATTTGGGTTATCCCTGCCAGGGTAGCCACGGCGGCCGAATACTGAGACCTAGTATTTCTGCATTGGTTGCTGTTGCTTGAGGACTGGCGTCAGGTCATCAGTAGTATAAAGTAAAGGCGGTTGAAGCCATTTGTAATTTTCTTACCCGCCTGTCAGGGCCTCAAGTAGGAAGCGGGTTTTCAGTGGAAGAACTTCCCACATTGATAAATATCAATATGTCCCCCTTATGGCAAGCTGGAAATATAGAAAGTTAGAGAATGGTAATAAAAGGAGAAAATGAAAAGAGGAGATGGAGGAAACCAGAAATGCAACAGTGAATACATGAACATCTATATTTTATGGTAAGTGGTACAACTGTACTATGTTCTTCATGTTTCACTATTGCAGTCATCACATTTGGGTTGATTCCAAGCTGAGGAAAAGGGTGGGCAGTCAAGAAAACTAGGGGCTGGCTAGGTTCTAAGACTGCAGAGGCAAACCCTGCCCTGGATTTGGAGAAGAGGAGGTATAATGCTTGGTAAAAATGTGAACAGATGAGGTGGTAGATGATGGATGGGGACTCCTCTGGGGAAAAACCAAAATTATCTATCCACAAACCTAAATGTTGGGAAATTCCTTCCTTTTTCTAGGTAAAAAAGGAACCCCTTCCTTCTCTTGGGGCTACCCCCAAAATTTCAAGAATTCTCAAATACCTGTCATCCAAATGGAAATGTTCCTGCTCAAGAAAATTTGGATTTTTTTGCAGAGTTTTCTTTGGGCACATCTATGTAATATTTACTCTGCACTGTAGCCCTTATGTTTGCCCTTTAATTTATGTAAAGAGACTGCTTGAATTTTTTCTTGTATTATACCATTAACTTTTGTAACCATGTTTCAGGTTGGGGTTTTGGGGCCCCCATGAAAAAGGGCACTTCTTGATGGACTTCCCTCCCGAAAAAAAAAAAAAATAATAAAAGTTGAGACTGCTCTGGTGGAGTGTGTCCTGAGGGGGGGCTTTCCATGCTGTTTGTAGCAGAAATGATGCAGTGTACTATCCAGGAAATGGTTTGTTTGGAGATGGCTTTGCCTTCTGCTCCTGTAGCAAAGCTAACCAGCAATTGATCAGAGTTTCTGAAGGATTTAGTCCTGTCTAGATAGAATCTAAGCTGTCTGTGCACATCTAAAAGTGAATAATCTTTCCTCCTTGTTCTGGGGATTAGAAAAAAAGGGGGACAAATTAATGGATTGGTTGAGAGCCACAAGACACCACAGTGGGCATGAAGGATGGGTTAATTTTGAGGATACCCTATCTGCATGGAAGATGAAGGGTACCACAGCCATAAGTGCTTGCAGCTCAGAGACTATTCTGGCTGAAGTGATGGCCAGAAGAAATACTGTCTTCAGGAGAGAAATTTTAGCTCTGCATAAGTAGCTGGTTCCAAAGGGGAGGGGTTTGCTTTTCAATACAAAATTAAGGTCCCAAGCTGCTGTTGGTGCCCTGCTTTTTGCCCTTCTGGGTGGCCTCAGTTTTCCAGCCCCCTTAGGGAAAAGTTTGATCAAAGGGTGTAAAAAAGGGGTGCTCAGTGGAAAATGAGCAGAATAGCAAAACATGAATTTTAATAGAGGAAAATGAGAGGCCACTGTGTAGGGTCTGCTAAGTAATCCAGGATGAGAGGGAGGGGGGATTTGCCATATTGGCTCTTAGCCTGGATCCCGGTGCAGAACCTTTTCCATTTATCAGCATAAGTCTTTCTGGTGTAAGGGCATCTGACATCACGGATAACATCCCGAACCTGTTTACTGAGGTAGAGATGACCGGATCCTTACGAAGAGGAGTTTTCATACCTGATTCTGAAAGGATCTCGGGACCTGTGAATCAAAAAACGGGCAGGGACTGCAAAAATGCCTCACTGAGTAACAAAAAGACTACTAGCTTAACATAAGCGTCATTGGTAGGTTTTGACCTTTCGGTCTGTCTCTGTCTCTATCTTTCGTTTTTCAGAAGATCTGCTGTCAAATGGCTTACGAGCCATATTGGAATTTGAGGACTGTAAGTGAAAATATCTGGCTACAATAAGGGCCCGACAATGGATAGTTCTGGCATTGAACAAAGCACAGAAGCGACAATAAGGGACGTTGTGGTCTGGGCCTAAACAAGTGATGCAGTAAGTTTGTCCCACACCATGTGATGTGATGGGCACCCTGTCCACATCAGGCAGGGTAGTTACCTACACCTTTGCCCTAACCTGGTCAGCTGGATGGTTAACAGCACATACAGCCGTGGGATACCAACTGCGTCTCTGTTGGGGGACATCAGCTGCTGCCTTGCATGCACATGGGCTTAGATGTGGCCTAGAGATATGGCTGCTCAGGGACCATAGCCTAGTAACCAGGTATGGTACCAGGAACGTCTTATATGTTCAGACTGCTGTTTCTGTTTATGTCTTGCACCATGGAGCTCAGGTTGTGACTCCATAGTCTCTCAGCCTCCCACTTGCAATTAACAAGTACACAAACAAACAGCTGAATAAAGAAATAAGGAAAACACATCAAATGATTTCAAACAGAGATTAACTTTAATTTCTGGTAACTTGGGGGACAGTGCACATCTATTTGTTGTTTTTTTTCATACTGAAACAAACAAATGGTTGCTAACAGATACCTTGTTATGTGTGTATATAGTTGGTAGTCTTACAGTACATAAATCACAGTAGGGGTATTCAG
>NW_025054550.1:0-7500 GCF_019279795.1 Protopterus annectens
AAAAAAACTCTTCTTCCCTTTAAAAATAACTTTCCCTAAACAGAAAAAAAAACATTAAAAACAATGTTTTAAATGCAGAATGATGTTTTAAACCAAAATGAACTTTATCTGCCCAGTAAGGAAGGCACTGAAGCCGGCTGTTGATTTTCGAAGATCAGCAGAGGAATGGCTCTCTCTTGAATTAGGAGGAGGCTCTACAGAAGAAGAACTTGGCGAAATCAAACCTGTCATTTTATTCCAGTTGAGCTTGAGCTGACACAAAGTTTGAGAGTGGTAGTGGAAGGTGTGCCTGAAGCTTTGTAACCTGTCTGTCTGTTATATACCACCATTGCAGGATATAACCCAAAGCAGCTGGGAGGCTATTTATTGCAGCAGTGGTCCAGTATGATGAACATCCCTATGCGCAAAGTCCAGCAAAATTAATGTATGAATTCTGCCTGCTTGTTGTCTGACCTTAGTAAGTTACCCTAACTTCCCTTTGTTTCTGGAGTCACATTGCCATTCTGAGAATTTGTATTGCTACTGGTTTAACTGCCCACATCCGATTACTCCCTTAAAATCATGTATGAGAGTAACATGATGCTAGGTCTAAAGGTGCCTTTCCAGTTACCCAGTTATACACATATTACAACTGCTAAATAGAGTCTTTATTTCAAAAATAGAAGAGTTGCCATAAATCTTAGAACTTTCTCAGAAAATGGGTCACATCACATGGGATATTAATGTAGCTTCTGCTCTAGATTCATTCAATTGCTTTTTTTATGTTATTCTCATATATTGTGGCTGAAAATTAGTTTTACCTAATCAAATTGTTGTCACTAAAGAGGTAAAACCGCAAAACAAGTAGGATGATGAAAGTGTGATAAAATAATGGGAAGGAAGGAAGGAGTAAATTATAGATAACAAGGAGAGACTTTGGTAAAAAGAGGAAGTCAAATAAAATCTGTGAGGCCTTAAACTGCCTTGGTAACCTTCTAAAAAGCTTTTACAGCAAGAGATAACATTGAAAGTTAGAGTGACAACCTCCTTGTCACTGTACCACTTGGGATGAGGGCGTTTAGAAATCATATATACACACCCAAATAGTAATTTACATGTCTTTTTGGAAATATCCGGTTAGGGAGTAAGCCACAAAGCGGAACTCCAGGTCCGCTAATGATTGACCAGTGGATTTTTTATGTACCGGTTACCAGCCTGCCGCACAACCCCATTCAGCATGCCTCCCACACAGAAGGCAGCATCTAGCACAGAGAATCCGAATGGGACAACGTCTTGCTATGAAGAGGCTGACAATGCTACGCAGCACCACCACGCATATTTTGTAATATAACTCTCTGGGTAATTGTTGTAGTAGAATTGTTTTAATGTCAAGTGGGCATTATTTTTTTTTTTCTATTTTAAATTTATGCTTTTCTGAATTGAATTTTTAAAAAGCACTCTAAATCAAACTCTGGTATGTCAAATAAACATAAGTAAACTCTGTATCTAACCATAGAACTGGATGCTCTGAAGACACATCACTGAATTATATTTAGTTTTCAAGTTAAGGTGGCCTTGTATTCCGAGTGAAAGGGACATATTGTCACTGAAAACAACAGCGAAAGGTTACTGTATCAAACTTTGAGAATATTACTGTAAAAGAAAGCATAAATACGTATTAGCTTGAACATCTAGGACAATTAGTTTCATGACTGTATTTAGAAGCAGTCTTAGCTTAATCTCTGTAATAACACCCAACACTTTAACATTTGTCACCTTTGGCAGTGGATGCTATATAGGAAAGTTTTTTTCCTGTTTATGTCAACTTTCTAAACAACTTTGGCTATCTCATTTTTTCTACAATTACCACTAGAGCTGATTTGAAGATGCATGTTATTTTTTGACTGCAGGCATTTAAGACCACAAACTTTCTACATTCCCACTTTGCACGGAAGTTCAGATTTTCCTTATGAGCAAATCAAAGAGATGGATTTTCCAGTGGAAAAACTTGAAGAGGTGGACCCTTTTGGTTGTTTATTTACAGTCCTGTGAAAGTAGAGGCAGTCTTGTTTTCTTTAATACTCCACTGTACACACTGCATATTAGCAAGATATTTTTATTTTTCAATTTTGCATTGCTGTTTTGTCTTAAGCACTGCAATATCCATTCACATCCACATCCACACATACATGTCTGTGTGTGTGTGTGTGTGTGTGTGTGTGTGTGTGTGTGTGTGTGTGTGTGTGTGTGTGTGTGTGTGTACAGATATATATATATATATATATATATATATATATATATATATATATATATATATATATATATGTATATATATGTATATATATATATTTATAAAATCTAAAAACTAGAATAAACAAAACTTACATCTAAAAACGTCAAAGAGGCAAATGGAGAAAATAAATGGAAGGCCAAAGCTGATATTTAGCACTTTTGTTGTTCTATGTGGTCATTAAAACTTCATCAAGAATGTAGGTAAAATGAAAAATGAAAATAGAAAATTACAAAGGGTACTTAAAGAACTGTAACCCAATAAAAAGAGAGCATTTGAATCACCATGGAAATAGCCAGTACTGGGTTGGGAGGGTGGCCCTAATGGTTAAGATGTTTGCTTTACAAGCCCACAAGGGTACAGGGGTTTTGAGATCTTACAGGAGGATAAATGAAAGCGGCTTAAAAATGGCTCACAAAGGGGCAGTTAGCCTAGTACTAATCTAAATAGCCAGTAGTTGTTTTTCATTAAACAGACCTGTGATTAGGTTAAAATGGAGTAGCCATTAATTAAACAGTAACACTTAAACCAGGAATGAAAACTGTGGGGGTGTTTAAGAGAACCACCTCAAAGCACATTGAATGTTAATTTTATATATATATATATATATGGTTCCATATGAAACCATCGAAAGCACACTACATCGAAAACAGTAAGAACGGGAACTTCACGTAATATTGAAACCTGAAACCATCGAAGAAGGTGGAATGTCGTCTGGAATCGACTTTCCAAAGCGTCCCGAGATCAGACATGTCGCAGCTTCCCTGCATGCATTAAAGTAAGAAGCGAGAACACTACTAAATTAAGCGTGCCCTTCCATTTCACGGCTGGCGTATGTGGCAAGAGCAGTTGTCCAGAATAGATGCTACTATCTCCAGATAGCACCTGGTTTAGTAACATAAATGTCTTACATGCCGCGTGCGTGAGATTCAGATAGCACCCTGTTTCTATCCTACCAAACCACAGACCGTTGCGCAACTTAAAATCCGCATACGATCACGTTAGCAGCTCAACATAAATAAGCTATAACTATTCACTGTAGTAAACTTCCACTAGCTTACACCTACACACTTTCGGATTGTTGGAAAAAACAAACAATGTACACAATTCGGCTCATTATGTACATATTATTATTCCTACAGAAGAGATATTAAACGGCTGTGGCCATTATTCACAACTTCAACAACATAGCTATAAGCGTTCAAAATAGCTTACTGTGTCATAAGAGTCCTTATTTTGCAAAATAAGCTTGAAGCTGGCTGTTCCCCTCATTAATAGTACTTTCGTCTTTTAGGAGATGCAGGGAATCCGCCTAATATCTGGACAGTATTTCATCTGTCTAGTGTTCTGTTCCTAGCTAAGCGTTGACATAAAAGCAAGGATAAATCCCATGAAAGCGCGCTTTTCCCAGTATTAAAACATTTCAACCCGATGATAGTTGCCATCCTTCTATGGCATTCTGTGTAATGCCGGGGAAGAGGATTCTAGAATGAGATTTGTGACATACATTCCAAGAACTGTATAGGGAACAAAGGGAAAGCGTATGCATGCTGAAGTCCCACTTGTTGTAAGAAAACTTTTCACCGGTTTTACCCAAGAGATACCATTCTTTGAAACCGGGTAAGTAAAGGCTGCTGTGTGTCCGATCCTGAGGGAATGTTTCGCTTCAGTAGATTGAGAAAGCAGACAGGGCGTCATCTTCCGCACAGAAATGACAGTTGCAATGAGACTACTTCACAGACAGCTGGCAAAACTGCACTCACACCTGTTATATAAAACCAGCTAATCCCCAGACTCTTGCAATTTCCATGCCATAATGGTTCTGGCTAAAGTAGAAAAAGGCATCCCTTAGGAACAATTACCATTTAGGAGAATTGCTTAAGTAAAGCTTTTTAATGAAACTGCGGCTATTCGAAGTTAAGCATGGGGACATGCTTGACAACAGGTGCTATGTTAAGCTCCAGACAGCATAGCTAAGATAGAATATACCACATGATATTATAACCCTTATACCCAAAGATTTCAGGTCACATCCAGTAGCATACAGCAATGGGAGAATGTCCTACTGTTGGAACCAAAGTACACAACTCGGCGTATTGCAAACTATACAGCTGCTTATACATTCACTTTCCCTTACGGAAAGAGCGCGTTCCATCCATCAGCCATATTCTGCACTTGCCCCAAATCCCGCACACAAATTGTTAGCTGTGCACTAATCACCCAAGAACTGTGAGTCCCGTACATTCATCTACAGTTCTCTTACTAATGAATGTACCTTCCTTCAACTTGTACTGTGAGATATCCAATATCAGATAGGGTGACATTACCTATTGAGTGTTATTCCCTTTACACTATTCATTTTCGCATCACTCTCACTTACTTGTTTGCAGCAAAGAGACTTTCTACTAGGTACATTAGTGGCGTTACTGGAGACTCACAACTTGACATGAGCATCCTCTACTATTACACATGGTGTGTGTGTCCACACGGGACATTGTGGCTTTGTCTTTCAAATAGCTACACATTTTGTAACGGCTTTCTACCTCTCCTGGATCTCCGGGATGTGGCTATGGGGATTGATTACTCTTCAGTAGTAATTCACACCGTGTGGATCCGGGATACCGTAACACGGCGTCCCTTACATTTATTGGTATGTGCTTTTGTTTTACAGCACCAGTATCGATTTATTATCTACACTCCGTTCTAAATTATAGACAAAGCCATCTACAGCTAATTACCACATCTTTATTGCGGCTGCAGCGTTTCACGCAATGCATATAAGCGTACCTAAAAGTGATGCGGGTGTTATAACTGCACAACTCAAAAGCCATTCACCGTCTCCCGTTTAACCAGGGAACTACAGCAGCTGTTTAACCAGGAACTACAGCAGCTGTTACATCGCATACCATTGACCCGGATATGGACACCGTTACTTTTTCCTGGGTTTCTGGTTTCTTTACATAAATTTATGCCACGAATTATTTCGTATGTGTATAGTTATGGATGCTGTTCATTGTATTTTCCACAAATGCAAATTCGATGTTTTGCATTCGATGTTTTCAATGCTCGGCTGATGTCGCAATTTGTTTTCCCACCTGATGTGGTAGTTTTCGAATGTAGCCTCGTCACCGATGTTTTAAACACTTTTCGATGTAGTGTGCATTCGATGGTTTCATATGGAACCATATATATGTATATATGTGTGAATCGAACCGCTGTCCATATAAATGTATATAAATAAATAAATATATATATATATATATATATATATATATATATGGTTTCACTTACTTCATAATTACGAACTGCTGAAATAATATCACATTTCAATGATTCATGTCCATGAAGCAGAAAAACCTCTAAATATGAAATTTCATAATCCACGCAGAAGATAGGACTATGTGTCCAATTTGTGCTTATACATTTTTCATGTGTATCATGCAGGAAGTGTTAGGCTGGGATTGTGTCTGCAGTTTAAGGTGATGTGAGTGTCGTGAGTGGTTTTATGTAACTTGTGGCGGTGGGTCAGGGTAGGGAGGTGGGGGTATGAGTGTGTGTAATTTGGCTGTGCGTGATTTTTTTTTTTTTTTTTTTTTTTTTTAACTGTTTGTGGAATCTGGGAGTTAGTATATATGGGTGGGGTGGGGGCTTAAGAAGCCCCTGCATGTATGTGGGTAGTGTATTTGTATTTCAGTGATGTTTTGTGGTGTGAGTGTTATGGTTTGTATGTTGTGTGTGCTGTATGATGTGTGTTCGATGATGTGATTTTGTGGTTGAGAAGTGTCGGTGTTTTTAATGGTTTCGGATTTGATACTGCTCGAAATGCTGAAATTCAATATTCTCAACATTTTTTGGCAATATGAAGTGAAACATATATATATATATATATATATATATATATATATATATTTATACACATATTACACATGCACACACATAAAGTGTGTGTTGCGTTAACTCATATATATATATATATATATATATATATATATATATATATATATATATATATATATATATATATATATATATATATATATAAAAAATTGGGTCCCCGGACTGACCGGGAAACCCAAATCGGTCCGGGCGATACTTAGCCGAAAGTCCTTTTCACTGAAGAAGCACTTTTGCGTAAGTATGCCTGTTGCCGAGGCTGTGCCTGAAAGATGCGGAGAAGGAAATTTTCCCACCTTCCCCACTGTAGTGCGGTCCTCGGAGGGAAAATTAAAGAAGAGTGGGAGTGTGGAGGCACAGCCCCCACACCCCTGCTAAAATGTTAATGTAGTGTTTTTTAGTTTTTTAACGACGCTTTAACGGTGCCAACTTTTTTCGATAAAAAGAGCTTTCGTTAAAAGTGTCATTCAGTTAGTTATGGGATTGGGATCGTTTGCTCATTCGGAGCAAACATCCTAGATATCCATATATATATATATATATATATATATATATATATATATATATATATGTGTGTGTGTGTGTCTGGAAGTTATTTATACATGAATATACCCTCATCAGCTGAAGGTATTGCTTTTTTAGAAACTTACTTGGATAAATTCACAGCACATTTAATACAAACTAAAACTTAAACCATCAGGACACTCTATTTCTTTCTATCCTGGCAGGAGTTTTTAGTTTTAATGACATTTTTTCATCAGATTCAAGGAGTTGCCATGGGGTCTAAAGTTGCCCCTGCCTTCACGAATGTAGTCCTTGCAGAATTGGAGGCTACAGCCCTTCAACAATTACCAGGTTTTGTAAATACCAGATTTTACAAGCATTATACAGACAATGTCTTTTTTGTGTGGCATGTTGAGAGACAGCACCTTATTGACTTTATTCCTACACTGTCTCAAAATATTCTTTTTCTGAACTTTAAGTTGGCACTATGCAATACTACTGTCAACTTCCTGGACATTTCACTCACGTTAGATAAAAGCACTTTGTCCTGGAATTCTAACATTTTATGAAAAGAGACATTCAGAAATAATTATCTGGATTACAATAGTTCACATCCACACTTTATGAAAAAGAACATTCTTAAAGGGCATTTCATCTGCTTATCCAGACTAGTTAGCCAGGATGCTTTGTTTGTACAGGAGTCACACAAACTTATTTCACAGACACTGTCCTGAGTATTTACTAAAGAACATTTTTTTGGAAGTTTTCCAAGCAAGATCTACAAGGTTTCCCCTATACTTTTCAAGGGCTTTCTTTCAAATTCTAATTCTAGT
>NW_025054551.1:0-8488 GCF_019279795.1 Protopterus annectens
TTTGTTTTTCTCTGTATCCCCTTATTTCTTATATTCTTGATCTTGCTTCCCTACTTTCTCTTTATCCTTTATCGGGACTGTTTCTTTTCTGCTTATACTGTCCTCACTTTTGTTTTCTTATTCTTCATCCTTCTCTCTAAATTGCAATCCATCCATAAATGCCCAATTTTGTTACATTTATAACATTTCAATTCACATTTTTTTTAAATCATGATCTGTTTACCAACAAATATATAATTTCATCGTACCACAGTTACTTTTCAAATGATCAGCTTTTCCAGAGGAAAAAACATGTTTTCTGTTGTGCCCAATATTTTAAAAGCACCTCAGTTATGCTTGTGAAATTCATTAACATGTTCTCAGTTCTTCCACAGATTAACACTTTTTCAGTAGAGATTGGTTCTGGTAAACTTCCTCATCGTTACTCATCTTCTGCCTCATTTCTCTTATTTAGCTGCATCTGTTTTTTTGTCACCAGACTTCTCTTCACATGCATGTTATTCTGATGTCTGAAAAGGAAGAAGAAATGATCTACAGTGCGCCCTGAAGAAAAAGTGCTGGGGAAGCTCTATTTTTATAGCCACTGGCTGGTTGTATAGCATCCTGCCTCCAGAAATATTTCTGTAAAAATTCCACCTCCCTCCTCAACAGTTTTACAAATCCAAAACTTCCCCTCTGCCAGCTACTGTAGTTTTTGAGGTACATGAGCTGGATAACATCATCCTTCCTTAAGAGTTGCATAACACAGGAAAATAGCTTGAGTCGAATAAACTTCTGTTGAGTAATTCTGTCACTAGTCTCTGCCCACTAGTGTATGTCCTGCCTGCCTCATTCACCTGAACACACGTTTATAACTGTTGACCTTAAGTATATGGTGTTTAAGAAGTTCGCTACTTGCCAAAGGTTTGCCCACTCTTTACTGTTGGTTATTACTTACATCTAAGCCCTTAAGCTTTACAGCTACATCACTAAGCCAGTTATCAACAAAGGATACTGGCTTGAAGCCTTATGCATCTGTCTGCAATCAACTGATTCTAATATTCTCCTGGCTTGTGATTTATTTTTAAGTGATCATCTCTAATTTAAGGGTACTGCTTATGACTGACTGCTGACTTGTAAATTCTGAGTGATTTCCAAATAGGTTCATACACTAAATGCTGTGTCAGTCACCCTGTCATAGAGCTTATAAACTGCTATATGCAGATCACCCACAACTTCTGTCAGGCTTGTCAGACCTCCCACCAAGTAATCTATTTTGACCAAAGAGTTATCTATGTTTAACTCCATGATATTCTTTCCTATTGCAGGGAAGCAGAAAAGAAACACATCACCATTTATCAGACTGTTTTCTGACCCCTCAAACAAAAAATAAATAAATAAATAAATAAATTATCTAGAGAAGGAACTTAGGCATTTTGAACTCCTAGAGAGAAAATGTATTTACTAGGAGTTATACGTTGACGTTGCTGACTTCTAAATGCATTGGAACTGGTAACTTTGCACTTTCCCATCTATCATTGGCTCATAAGGATGATTGGGCTGTAAATGTATATTTAGATAAAAACTTTTAAAATTTTTGTAAGATATAGTATTTTAAATACATGAAAGACTAACATTCAGATATGCAAAGAGATTGAGAGACATGTTCAGTGTCACATAATGTACAGCTAGACAATGTTAACATATTTTAGTGCTTTGTGATTTTGCTAGAATAAAAATAAGTTGCAGTAAACTATTTGACTCTCACATTTAGATTGGTCTGTGCAAGACTGCTTTCCTTTTTTTCCATCTCCTCCTCAGCTTCCATGTTCATCCAATCCAAAAGCCCCATCACTCCTCTCTGACTGGGAAACCCCTGACACAACTCTTCATTGGATGGTCCTCCTTGCAGTAACTTAGTGTTGGCTCACCAGTGGTCCCAGAAGCATCAATATCCCATTCTACAAGAGAAAAGCGGGCCATCAGTTGTTTCATCCTCTTAAACCACCCCCATGTGCCCTACAAACACCATGAGTTACTTACAAATTTGGAAGGTTGGCAATGATTCCCACATCCACAAAGTGGATGATTTGTATAGTCTCAGAGATGATGATTCCCACAGCCAGCTGTTTCATTACCACACCCCAGCCCCCACCGGCTGCACTACTGACTGCTTGAGTCATTCACAAACTTTATTACGTTTTCGGCAGCAGGGCATATTCCTTGCCCTTGCAATTTAAAACACAATGCTGCTAACAAAGTTTAAATCAAAAGATGTTACATTTATGCCTATAAGGAAAAATTTAGTACTAATGTACTATTGATCAGATATGTGAATTTATGTTTTATTTTGCTACAAACTGTATTAAACCAGGGAAAACTGCAAACTGGTGAAATAGCAATTCAGTTACTGTGATTTTAATGAAGTACCTGTTACTAACCACAGCAAAATGAAAGTACAGATTTTCAAAAGAAAACTGTTGTTTATTATACAAGTCACTGATGTCTCTTTTTTGGAGGGGGCTGTGAGTCAAATTCTCAAATCAAAAATTGCCATCTGTTCTTTCCCCCAGTTTAAATTATCAACAATTTTCTTTACTGTAAAAGAAATACTACAATTTCTGACACTCTGACCAATAAAAATATCAATCAATGAATTTCTTTTTGAAATATTGTATGGCCATTGTTTTTTCAAAGGTAAAATATTTACGAACCTCGTATTGTGGACTTCAGTGAGTCATACTCAATACCATAGCCGGTGCACTTTAATTTTTAAAATACAAACCATTGAATCCATATTTACCGAACTCAATAAATCAAAAGCTAAATTCAACGAACGATCACTTCCATTAATTTTTTCCCAGGGAAACTAACTAGATGGGCATCATTGAGAATTTGCCTCTATTTCCCTCAATTCTCAATAGCTTCGTAATGCAATCTCAGAGGCTTTTCGATATTTTAGCGAGGGATGTAGCCCCTTAATAGTGTGGATTTAATAGATACCTGGTGGATATTGTTGTTAACTTAATTTGTTGTTTCTCTTGATGAAATTGTAGAATCCGATTATTCGATGAATTTGTTTATAAAATATTTAGTGATATGATTTCTGCGCCACAGTACAATCACTCCCAAGACTGCTTCCATTTGAGGGTAATAAAGGAAGCATGCATAGCCTTGACTACAGTAATCCTTGTAGCTCACAGTAATTTGTTGCAAGAGGAAACCCTTCCAACCATGATTCTTTATAATCTAATTTCAGATTACCATATCTTGGTCAAAAGAACAATTTTAAAGTGTGTCAGATTTTTGGTCTTAAACAGCTAAGCACAATAAATGTGCTCTTATCCCATTCAGCTCTGATTCATGGTATTGATACCTTTGTAACTGTGTTTATAGCTCACTTTTTTTACATAGTACATTCTGTAGATCACAGTACAAATATATCAATAATATGACATTAGCATAACTATCCAGTATGATATGAATGTGAATGATGAGGATTGAGGATTTTCCATATAATAATAATGATGTACAGAGTAAAAAATAACATACAGATGAGAAAGCATAATGCTGTGCTAGGCAATAAACAATTTCACCATCACTAATGCAAGAATACAGCTATTACATTTGCAGGAAACCTTGGTAATCTACATTTTGTAGTAATGGTCAGTAATAAAGTTGTAAAGGAAGACCCATAGCCTTTTACTATCAGGTTCATCAGACCATTTAATAGATATGCTTCAAATCTTCTTACACTTTGAATAATGTTTCAGAAAGGACACAAATTTCCTTAATGGCACTTCAAAAAAGAAGACTTTTTTAAACAATTAGAAAAACTAGCAGCTATTTGCCTATAAATGCTTATCAAAATATTTAAAAAGGTGGCTTTCTATTCCTCATCTGAATTCACAGTCCTGGAGCAAGTTGAGCTTTGCAAGGTCTCACCAAAATTTAAGAAACTATAACACGAACGTCACTATTGGGAAGGAAAATGAATTTAGTTATTCTTACATGGGTGCTGCATTAAATTTTGGTAGCTATTAGATAATAACTGTTACTAGCTATGTGGGTTATTTTTTGCATTAAACTACAAACATAATTACATTTAGAATTGCAGTTGTTGCCTCTAAATTTCCCAACTATTTCATTGTCAAAAACAAATATAGCAAATAATTTCAAATACTTCAGCCTTATCTACTTAACATAAATTAGATTGTTTTATTATCAGCTTAGATCTAATTTCTATAGTTGATATATCAGTAAGTAATAATTAAAATAATGGTGAACACTCCTATATTTATAAGGACAGCACATCCTATGACATATGACATACCCTATGGTAATGGCAATAAATTATTACTAATATTTCTGACCAGAGTGCTTCCAGGCTCTTGAATGTTAGGAAAGTAAAATCTGCTTGAATTAAAAAAAAAATAATAATTATACAATAAAAGGTTATTGGTATTCCAAAACATGCATGTGGATTGGACACTCAATCAGCTTCAGAAGTTACAAAGATAACCTATTAATCCTACACGTAAGGTCCAGCTCGTTAAGTCTTCTTGAGTGGACAGTTTTCTATTGGGATATGCTTGTTGTTGTCATATTTTAGCAGACAGACTGTTAAATATCAGAAAAAAGGGAACTTCTGCAAAATTGTAAATAGTAAAGAAGTCTGGTTACTGAAAGCATGACTGATCATTCTACTGGTAACCATTTCTCTCAGCTGTCCACAGTTTTGCAGAACACCTCTGATTTTCCTTATACATTTTGTCACATCCCCAGTGTGGTATCAATAAATTTTATACTTTGAAAACCCTTCTATCTACTTCCACTAAAACTGTACTGATGTACTCTGCAAGTGTGCAGACATATGTGTCTTACGAATGCACAGTACATCACTACATGGTAGAGAGGAATGAAGAAGAGCCTAAAAGTGCCATTATTCAATAAACATTTAAGAAAGGTGTTAAATTTTCTTAAATACCTTTACATGTATAATATCATCAATAATCAATACCAAGTGTGACTATCCCATGGTTTACCTAATAGTTGGTTTCTGAAGTTTGATGACTCAGGCTTGCTCAAATCACAATTCACTAATCATTGTAGGTAAATCCTAGATACCACACCTGTATTGCTTAACAATATTCTGAAGAGTATTTGGAATCCTGTGTTACTGTGAGAGGCAAAGTCCCTCCCCCAAATACCTTTCAAATGGCATGCTTTACATCTTGCACCCCATTAATTTGGCAGGCAGTGGGTTAACTGCACTTTATGTATTCCCATTAAGACTAAGGATGTCCAAATATGCTTCTTGTAACTATGACAAATTAAGTGTGTTTAATGAAAAAAATATATACGAGGCCCAAAATTGTTGTGTCTCAGAAAATGTTCATGTCTCCAAGGTAACATGATGACATAGTTTGCATGTTGAAGCTGAAGGGGTGTGAGGACTGAAGCCTCCACATTGGGAAATGATTTTAATTTATCACAGTGACTTTCACAGTTCATTGTTATTTATCATGAATTGCTCTTAGTTTTTAGTTTTGGAATTTGCAGTAATGAGTTCTGACTCGGTAGCAGCACCTCGAGCTCTATCAAAAACAGAGCATTTTCAACTCAAAGGATGCTGTGGTAATCAGAGTACACTCTTTTAGGATCATAGGATCATAGGAGGTTACTCGGCTAATGGCCCTGGGGCCCTTACAAGCCTAACCAAGAATTTATCCCCAATAAGAACCCTCAGTCAGCACCTAACACCCATGTCAATGAGGGACACAGGTGGAACCCCTGGGACAAATTTGTGGTTTCCCATCCACTCATCAAGGTTGCGCTTGAAGAGGGTTAGCAGGGTGCTCTGTTTGATGTATATGGGAAGTCAGTTCCAGAGATGGGGCAGCATCTTGGAGACAAACCTGTCTCTCTAGCCGGTTTTGTTGATGTCGCATATTAGATTCAGGCCTCTTGAATGGGTCATGCATGAGGAGTTAGAATTATGGATATGGAGCATCTGTGGGCAGGGACCGAGATTGCCTTAGAGCATTGGCCAGATCACCCTGAGCAATCTGCAGTACAATATCAAGGAGGATAGTTATTTGAGCCTGTCTGCATAGGCAAGATGTTGGAGGCCATGGACTTGCTTCTTGTGAAATATTTCATGGCCTTTCCAGTAGCTGATGCTGCAGATGTTTGAGAGGTCCCAAATGGGATGTTATACTCAATTGGTCTACTGAGGTATAGAAAAGTAATAGCCTTTTTCGGATGCAATCCTTTACTTGTTGAGATGAACTAAGTAAGTTTCTGACTAATTGCTAATGCTATTGATGGTAGAATGTGAGGTTGTTGTCCCAGGAGTGCCTGGATCTCCTCACCACAGGTTGTACGCTTAGATGGTTGCTGTTGATGTGGGTAATCGGTAGGTTGTGTTTTTGCTGAATTCATGATGATATTTTTGCATTTAGCTTGAGGGCATGAATTTACAATCAGTCATTAGTTGCTGTGAGACCCTCTTGCAGTATGTTGTAATATAATTTAGAGTAATGACAGCACACAACTTGGCTAAATCATCTGCAAACTTGGTCAGCTGGCTGGTAATTTTTGTTCTTGCCTTTCCGGGATCCTCTTCTGAGAGAAATAGATGCCAAACAGTAGGGTTCCTGGTGATTAGACCCTGGGGAACTCCACTTAGTGGCAGGTCTGCTGGCACCGTGAAAGTGGAGGTGCTGCCTATTTTGACTTTGAGGGTCTGGCTAAAGGAGCCAGTTGTCTACCCACCTGATGAGATAGGATTTCATATATCAAGTTGTGTTAGCTTTTGATGATTCCGGGCGGAGGATTGTGTCAGCGTTCTTTAACCGCTGACTTCATCCAGGGCCTTGGTGACAGTCTCAAAGCATAAACAGGTTCAACAGGCAAGATCACCCCTGATGAACTAACTGGAGTGGTCAAGAACTTGGAGATTGCCTATGTTCCTGTTTATGAGATCGATAATGTTGCTCCCATGGTTTTACAGGATCAGACTTTGTCAAGCTAATGGGCCAATAGCTTCCAGGGTCAGCAATGGCAATTCACCTGCGCAAGGATGACAAATGGTACCTCTTACTCTGGTTGGAATGAAAGCCCTGTAACGAAATGGTTGAATAGGGTTCCAATAGCTGCCAGTTCTTGCTGGAGATGGTGCAGAATACATCCTGGGATACCATCAGGTCCCATGGAAGTTGGTGTTCGCCTGATAGGCCTTCCGCAACACTTCTGATCTATGGAGATGAGGCATGACAAGCACGGGGATATCGAAAGCAATTTGGGACAATAGGAGGAAGTTTGCACTTCAAACCAATCTAAGAAGCAGGCTGGCTAAAGTCAACAGGATCAGTGCAAGTGATACCGTTAAGTACCTCGCCTTGAACAACTTCTGCCATGTAAAGTTCCCAGGTAACCGGCAGTTACCTTTATAGTTTCCCTTTGTTTTGGAGGATAGTTTCAACCATAACTCGGTCTTGAGTTTTAGTGGACGAATTCTGCTTGTTGAGGCTAAAGAGGTTTCTTCAATTTGGAATTTGTTCCTTTTACCCTTGGACAACAGTTTCTTCCTTTTGTTGTAAAGCCTGTTGATAGAGGATGTCCACTAAACAGGTTTGTTTTTCCTTGAGGAGCAGGTTTTAGTTCTGCTGAGTATGGCGGAGTCCATGCAGTTATGCAGGTGCTTGTATACTGCATTGGTGTACTGTTCAGCATAGTTGTCTGCATCCTCTGAGGGGAGCAGTGGTGTGAAGCTACAGATACCTTCCCTTAGGAAGTTGTAGTCAGCTTTTGAGAAGTTTTAGTTTGATTACAGTTGGGGGGGGTTGGATGGGATAGAAACTTCGAACCAGGGAAAACATACTATGGGAGTGGTGCAGTGGACACCTATGTTGATGAGAACCAAGTCCAGAATGTTATCTCCCCCTGTGGGGGATGAGATAAGCTGGTCTAGTGCATTAGAAGTGATGAAGTTAAGGAACTGTTGAGAGGGGCATTAGTGCAGGAATAGTTCACCCAGTCTATGGTGGGGTAGTTGAAGTCACCAAGGATCAGGGTGTTAAGGGGTACCTTGATGGAGTCAAGTAGATCCAGGTAAGAGTAGAAGTTGTCCGAGTCATGGAGGTGGGTCTATAGCTAGCTATAACTTGGATGGGTGTCTTACCAACTGTCAGTTGTACCTGGAGTAGTCCAGTGCATCATGCTAAACCGTCTGGAGGGTGCCTGTCCTTAATAAGAAGACACTCACCACCTTAGTCTTCCACCTCATTTGGGTTGGAATGTGTGGAAGTGAGTACCTGGTAAGGCAGGGGTGCCCCTGCAGCCCTGAACCAAGTTTCCATACTGCAAGACACTGGCATCTTCAGTGCAAGGAGAGCCTCCCGTGAGTCCATTTTCAGGTTAAGGCTCCCCATTAAGCAGCATGACCTTCAATTTGCTTTTACAGATCTTTTATTTGGAAGTTGTCTTTGGGACATTGCCTAAAAGG
>NW_025054552.1:0-9123 GCF_019279795.1 Protopterus annectens
AGGAGTACCACTCATGAAATTAATGATATAATACTGGGAATGGAGTACCAGTTATGCTGTTAATGATATCATACTAGGAATGGAGTACCACTCATACCATTAAAAATATCATACTAGGAATGGAGTGCCACTCATCCCATTAATGATATCATACTAGGAATGGAGTGACACTCATGCATTAATAATCTCATACAAGGAATGGAATACCAGTCATGCTATTAATTATATTATACTGGGAAAGGAGTACCGTTCTTGCTATTAATGATATAATACTAGGAATGGAGTGCCACTTATACTATTAATGATATCATACTATAAATGGAGCACCATTCATGCCATTAATGATATCATACTGGGAATGGATTACCAGTAATACTATTAATGATATCATACTAGGAATGGAGTACCACTTATGCCATTAATGATATCATACTGGGAATGGAGTACCAGTTACGCTGTTAATGATATCATAATAGGAATGGAGTACCACTCATGCCATTAATGATATCATATGAGGAATGGAACACCACTCATGCCATTAATGATATCATACTGAGAATGAAGTACCAGTCATGCCATAAATGATATCATCATGGTAATGGAGTTCAACTCATGCCATTAATGATATCAAACTTGGAACAAATCACAACTCATACCATTTATGATATCATACCAAGAATGGAGCACCACTCATACCATTAATGATACCGTACTAGGAATGGAGCACCACTCATGCCATTAATGATATCATACTAGGAATGGAGTACCACTCATGGCATTAATGATAGCATACTAGGAATGGAGTACCACTCATGCCATTAATGATATCTTACTGGGAATGGAGTACCTGTCTTGCTATTAATATATTGGGAATGGAGTACTATTCATGCCATTAATGATTTCTTACTGGGAACGGAGCACCACCAATGCCATTAATGATATCGTACTGAGAACGGAGCACCACCGATGCCATTAATTATATCATACTGGTAATAGAGTACCATTCATGCCATTAATGATATACTGGGAAAGGAGTACCTTTTATGCTATTAATTATATCATACTGGGAATGGAGTACCACTCATGCCATTAATGATATTATAGTGGGAATGGAGTACCACTCATGCCATTAAAGATATCATACTGGGAATGTTGTACCAGTTATGCTATTAATGATATTATACTGGGAATGGAGTACCACCCATGCCATTAATGATATAATTCTAGGAATGGAGTACCAGTATGCTATTAATGATATCATACTATGAATGGAGTACCATTCATCCCATTAATGATATCATACTAGGAATGGAGTACCACTAATGCTATTAATGATATCATACTGGGAATGGAGTACCAGTTATGCTATTAATAATATTATACTGGGAATGGAGTACCACTCATGTCATTAATGATATTATACTAGGATTGGAGTATCACTCATGCCATTATGATATCATACTGGGAATGGCATACCAGTTATGCTGTTACTGATATCATATGGGGAATGGAGTATCACTCATGCCATTAAGGATATCATACTATGAATGGAGCACTATTCATGCCATTAAAGATATCATACTGGGAATGGAGTACCACTCATGCCATTAATGATATCATACTGGGAATGGAGTATCAGTCCTACTATTAATGAGATCTTACTGAAATTTGAGTACCACTGATGAAACTAATGATATCATACTGGATATGGAGTACCACTTATGCTGTTAATTATGTCATACTGGGAATGGAGTACCACTCATGTCATTAATGATATCAAAGTAGGAATAGAGCACCACTCATGCCATTAATGATATCATACTAGGAATGGAGTACCAGTCAGGGTACTAATGATATGATACTAGGAACAGAGCATAACTCATGCCATTAATGATATCATACTGGGAATGGAGTACCAGTTATTCTATTAATGATATCATACTAGGAATGGAGTACCACTCGTGAAATTAATTACATCATACTGGGAATGGAGTACCAGTTATGATGTTAATAATATCACACTAGGAATGGAGTACCACTCATACCATTAATAATATCATACTAGGAATGGAGTGCCACTCATCCCTTTAATGATATCATACTAGGATTTGGAGTAACATTCATGCCATTAATATTATCATACAAGGAATGGAGTACCAGTCATGCTATTAATTATATCATACTGGGAATGGATTACCATTCATGCTACTAATGATATAATACTAGGAATGAAGAGCCACATATAATAGGTTCATAGGTTCATAGGTTCATACTAGGCTATCTGCCCGAGGGCATTTACAAGCCTAGCCCATCGTTTTGTGGCTTACGCCACCCCTTTAGTATGGGGAACTATACCCATTATTTTGCTGTGCCTCTGTCGAGCAGTGACACTGAGGTAATCCCTGGGGTATATCTGCGATCTCCCATCCATTGGTCAAGATTTCTCTTGAACAAGGCCAGCGAGGTGCTCTGCCTCACATGTACTGGGATTTTGTTCCACAACATAGGGAGTCTTTGGGTGATGAATCTATCCCTCCAGCACGTCCTATTAATAGCCGTGTCAAGGTTTAAGTCTCCCGCCCTTGTGGCTCTGATGGATCTAGATTTTTTGAGGTGAAGCATATTCATCAAATCTGGGTTTGACATGGCCTTGTATGTTAGGCAAGGGTCACCTCTGAGCAAGCGGTGGCGACTGAATAGAGCTGGAGTTCTTTCAGTCGGGCAGCATAGGACAGATTTTTGAGACCCTTTATCCTTTTGGTGAGGAACTTTTGTGGCCTCTCCAGCTGCTGCAAGTGTCGGGTCAGATACATTCGCATTGGGGCATTGTACTCAACCATTGGTCTGGTGAGTGCTGAGTAAAGGGAGACTATGACCTCCCTTGATCTAGATGAGAATCCTTCATGATAAGGTGGGCAATGTTGAAGGTCTTCCTTACTACTTTTGCAACCTGGGTGTCGAATGACAGACTACTATCAACCTGGGTCCCCAGGTCCCTGATAACTTCTTCTGTGCTCAGTGGATTGCCACCTATTTGGTAGCTAGGGGTAACCTTGTTTTCCCGAAGGGTATGACTATGCATTTTTGGCATTTAACTTTAGGCCGTGGCTCTGGCACCAGTTATCCGTTTCTGTGAGACCCTTCTGAAGGATATCTGTGTCAGATGTGTTTTCTACTATGGCGCCCAGTTTGCAGTCATCTGCAAACTTTGTCAGCCATAACCCTCCTGTGTTTGCTTGTACTGGAAAGTAGATGCCAAACAAGAGTGGGCCAGGACTGAACCCTGTGGGACACCACTTGTGACAGGCTTTGAGTCTGACATGGCGCCAGCAACTCTGACCCTGTGGGTTCTGTCACTCAGCCAGTTTGCAACCCATCTTGTGATGTATGGGTTGACATTTAAGCTGATGAGTTTTCAATGATACCCGTGGGGTATTGTATCAAAGGCCTTAGCCAGATCGAGGTAGGCTGTATGGACTGCCTTTCCTCATCAATGGCTTTGGTGACTGTTTGAAAAAGTCAACCTAGTTTTAAAGGCATGATCTGCCTTTGACAAAGCCAAACTGGGTTGGATCCAAAGTCTGCAAATTCCCTATGTCTTTATTTATGAGGTCCATTATGATCCTCTCCATGGCTTTGCAGATAAGGCTTGTCAAGCTAATGGGCGGTAATTTCCAGGGTCGGTGGAGGCACCGCCTTTGTGAAGTGGTACCACAGTTGCAGTCGCCACTCCCTGGTGCGTATCCAGAGGTAAGACTTTGATTAAACAGCTGTCCTAGCTGTGGGTTTAATTCTCATTGAGTTCATGGAGCACACAGCGGGGACACCATCAGGTCCCATGGATGCTGTGTTTTTGCTTTGGAGAGAGCAGTTCTCACTTGGGCGCTGGAGATGTTTGGGGGGCTGCAATCGTTTGGTATAGATATCTCTCCTTTTTGGGCGGAGGGGGGGGGAGTTTGCACTGAACCTGTCAGCCAGTATGTTGGCAATGTCTGTAGGATCAGTAATCTTCACATCATTTTGAACTAGCTCTGAGCATATCTGGGAGTTTCCTCCCAGGTTTCTAACATAGCTAAAGAAGGCCTTATGATTGTCTTTTGAGTCTTTAGCTATTTTTCTCTCGAAATTTGCTTTGGATGATTTTATGAGAGCTCTTAGTTTTTTACTTATAGTGATCAAGGGTGTCTTACCTTTTAAGGATTTTGCTCTATCTTGTAGTAGCTTCCTCCTTTTGTTGTAGAGTTTGTTTATGGCTGGGGTCCACCAGACTGGACTTGCCTTTGGTACAAAGAGTCTTTGTTTTGCTTGGGATTGCCTTATCCATGCAGTCCTGCAGGTGCTGGTAGAAGGCATTTGTAAGTGATTCAGCGGCTTGAGTACTGTTTTCCATGGCTCGGGGCTTAAAGGAGACCACACTAGTCTTTAGAAGTGTGAAGTCGGCTTTGAGAAGTTCTTTACTGTGGTCTTTTTATTTCAGGTGGGGGTGGGATGAGGACCTCCAGCGAGATTAGTTTGTGGTCTGATCTCACCAGTGAGGGGTACACCTCCGGTGTTGAACATTGTGCTCCCATGTTCGTGATGATGAGATCAAGTATGTTATCTCCTCTTGTGGGGATGGTGACTAGTTGTTCCATGGCATTTGAGTTTATGAATTCCAGGAACTTTTGGGCTAGGGTGTTTGGGCTTGAGTAGTGTTCCCAGTCTATATTAGGGCAATTGAAGTCATCTAGTATGATGGTGTTTGGTGATACATTTATCCCCTCTAGTGTTTTCAGGAAGGCCATGTGAGGTTCCTGAGTTTGTGAGGGTGGCCTGTAACATGCTACAATTTGCAGAGCAGTCTTGCCTATGGTTAATTGCACCTGGATGGTCTCCGATGCATCGTGCATTGCCACCGGTCTTGAGGTGTGGGTGTCCTTGATGAATATGGATACCCCCCCTCCTTTCTTGGTATTGTCCGGATTTTGGGGCCGGAGCATGATATGAGGTAAAACCTGATAGCTGGGGTGCTCTCAGGAGCCTTGAACCAGGTTTCTGTCACAGCACAGACATCGATGTTCTCCATACTGAGAAGGGCCTCGAGTGCATGCATTTTGAGATTTAGACTTCTGGCATTGAGCAGCATTACCCTTAGTTTTTTCCCTTTTTTGTGTTCTAGGTTGGTAGGTTTAGAATTTGAGCCTTGCCTAAAAAGGCACTATAGGGGTGGCAAGAGCCTTTGCCAATATCCGGAATCCCAGGGTGACAGGTGCAAGCCGTCCCTTCATGAAGCAGCGTGGCTTGTCCAGCATGTCATCCCAGGCAGACAGACACTGGATCCCCTTTGAATGACACCAGTGTTTAAGCCAATTGTTAAAGCTGATCATCTTATCTCTGTATTGTGGCATCATTCTTGGTGAAGGTAGGATACTGCTCAAGGTCAGGGTCATACCTGCCTGGGCTAAATAATCAGAGAGCTCCTCAATGTCTCTTTTCATGTAGTCCAAGGAGGTGCGTCTCAGGTCGTTTACACCAGCGTGGACAATGACTGAGTCATATTTGTACCTGCTGTTGAGAGACCTGAGTGCTTGCGTTATGTGGCGGATTCTAGCGCCCGACAGGCAGCTTACTGTGACCTTCTCCTTACTCAGTCTGGTGGCGGGGCGTCAGTGTGTCTGACTATGGAGTCACCAATGACTAGTGTGTCTGGCATTGTGTTTGGCCTTAAGGGCTGTGACTGTTTGACACTCTGACTGTGAGGTCTATGTGTTGCAGGTGTTGTGTTCTGAGGTGGTGGTTGTTTGGGTGTCTGCTTTGGTGGCCTCTGCTGTTTTGGTAGATTTTTGATCAGAGCCTCCAGTATGTCTTTGTGTGTTTATGTGTATGATTTGAGGTTGTAATGGTACTATGTGAGAGTGGGTCTATAGTGTGTGTGGTAACCTTCTCCTCCTGGCTGGTCTTGCCAGTCCTATGTTGAAGAGCTCAGCCTCCAGTTTGGCGTATAGTTGCATCTCTCGCATGTATTTGTGTTTTGTGGGAGGAGGAGAGGGTTGTCTGTGTACATGAGGCAATTGTAACATTGCCTCAATATTCCCAGGTTCACCAGCTGAGCAGGAGGGGACACTAGCAACTGATCCTCGACATGCTAGAAGGAATAGACAAAAAACTTTAAAAAGATTCGGGGGACGTGGCTGACCGGGAAATGGGGGGTTGCCTTTTTGGGGTACTATCTATGACAAGAGTGCCGTATCAAGGTAATAAGTACTGTAGGAGCAAGTGCTACATTTAACAGATAGAGAATAGTCTACTTGGAGTCAAGTAGACATGATCTTTTAATTATAGGATACGCTGATTAGATCAGTAGTATAGTTCGAGGAAGGTAGTTTTAAGGAAAATTTGAAGAGTGGACTTTAGGTAGCCGAATAGTTTAAACCTGCTTAACGGAGCTGCCCTAGTGTGCAACAGTGGCAACTCCGCTTCATCAGCTAATCTTGGCGCTTAAAGCGTCTTTATAGCAGGGGCTGGAAAGACAGGAAATGACCCAAAATGGCCAATAAACTACAAGTTACTGCCTTAAACCACTCCTCTGAGCACAAATGAAGGAGTTATGGAAATGACCCCTAGTGGCCAATAAAACTACAGTTTCAAGTCAGTAACCACCTCTACGGGGGCAGGGAAGCTGCTCAATGTTAGTCACTGCCACTGATGAACACAGAGACCCTCCTTCAGCCCAAGCAAAAATGGCCTCACAGAAACTTTCAAACAGTTCAGGAACAGCAAGCCTGTAACTGAACTTTTTTAACTCTCAGAAAAGTGGGAAAAAGGCAAGATTTTTTTTGTTTTTGTTTTTACAGAGATAGCAGAGGTTCACAAGTAATATCAAGTTATAACAGTGCAGTAAATGACCCCACACAAGAGTGCTAGGTCAAGGACAGAAAATATGCAAGTTTTAAGAAAAAACGATTTAAAATTAAGTGCAAACAGGAAATTCAGCAAACAGCTTTTGGTTGTGCTCTAAATACAGCTACTAATACAGAAATCAAGTTTAACAAGCCAGAAAATGCTCAAGCTAGGCAGCTATGCAGAAAAACTTAGCAAATAAACAGAGAAAAATACTTAAAATCTCAAAAGTGGCTACCTTCTTCTCTCAGCGTTTATTCCTCTTGGAGGGTGCTTCACCAACAGCCAACAAGCCTGAAAAGACGCTCAAACCACGAGGCAACTAGGTTTTAAGAGAGGAAGATGAAGGAGTTATGGAAATGACCCCTAGTGGCCAATAAAACTACAGTTTCAAGTCAGTAACCACCACCCCTACGCGGGGGCAGGGAAGCTGCTCAATGTTAGTCACTGCCACTGATGAACACAGAGACCCTCCTTCAGCCCAAGCAAAAATGGCCTCACAGAAACTTTCAAACAGTTCAGGAACAGCAAGCCTGTAACTGAACTTTTTCAACTCTCAGAAAAGTGGGAAAAAGCAAGATTTTTTTTTTGTTTTGTTTTTACAGAGATAGCAGAGGTTCACAAGTAATATCAAGTTATAACAGTGCAGTAAATGACCCCACACAAGAGTGCTAGGTCAAGGACAGAAAATATGCAAGTTTTAAGAAAAAACGATTTAAAATTAAGTGCAAACAGGAAATTCAGCAAACAGCTTTTGGTTGTGCTCTAAATACAGCTACTAATACAGAAATCAAGTTTAACAAGCCAGAAAATGCTCAAGCTAGGCAGCTATGCAGAAAACTTAGCAAATAAACAGAGCCAAAAATACTCAAAATCTCAAAACTGGCTCCTTCTTCTCTCAGCGTTTTTCCTCTTGGAGGTGCTTCACCAACAGCCAACAAGCCTGAAAGACGCTCAAACCACGAGGCAACTAGGTTTTAAGAGGAAGATGAAGGAGTTATGGAAATGACCCCTAGTGGCCAATAAAACTACAGTTTCAAGTCAGTAACCACCTCTGCGGGGGGCAGGGAAGCTGCTCAATGTTAGTCACTGCCACTGATGAACACAGAGACCCTCCCTCAGCCCAAGCAAAAATGGCCTCACAGAAACTTTCAAACAGTTCAGGAACAGCAAGCCTGTAACTGAACTTTTTTAACTCTTAGAAAAGTGGGAAAAAAGCAAGATTTTTTTTTTTTGTTTTTGTTTTTTACAGAGATAGCAGAGGTTCACAAGTAATATCAAGTTATAACAGTATTAATGATATCATACTGGGAATGGAGAATCAATAATACTATTAATGATATCATACTAAGGATGGAGTATCACTTACGCCATTAATGATATCATATTGGGAATGGAGTATTAGTTATACTGTTAATGATAACTTAATAGGAATGGAGCACGACTCATGCCATTAATGATATCACACTAGGAAAGGATTACCGGTTTTGCTATTAATGATATAATACTGGCAATGGAGTACCACTCATACCATTAATGATATACTAAGAACGGAGCACCACTCATGCCATTAATGATATCATACTAGGAATGGAGTACCATCATGCCAGTAATGATATGATACTGGGAAGAGAGCACCACTCATGCCTTTAATGATATCATACTGGGAATGGAGTACGAGTTATGCTGTTAATGACATCATACTAGGAATGGAGAACCACTCATGACATTATTGATATCATACTGGGAATGGAGTACCAGTTATTCTATTAATGATATCATACTAGGAATGGAGTACCACTCATACCATTAAAAATATCATTCTAGGAATGGAGTGCCACTCATCCCATTAATGATATCATACTAGGAATGGAGTAACACTCATGCATTAATAATATCATACAAGGAATGGAGTACCAGTCATGCTATTAATTATATTATACTGGGAAAGGAGTACCATTCTTGCTATTAATGATATAATACTAGGAATGAAGAACCAAATATATTATTAATGATATCATACTTGGAATGGAGAATCAATAATACTGTTAATGATATCATACTAGGAATGCAGTACCACTCATGCCATTAATGATATTATACTGGGAATAGAGTACCAGTAATACTATTAATGATATCATACTTGGAATGGAGTATCTCTTACGCCATTAATGATATCATACTGGGAATGGAAAGGGGACCCAGTTTTTCAAATAAAAAAATTAGTTTTTAAACATACTTGGG
>NW_025054553.1:0-6475 GCF_019279795.1 Protopterus annectens
CTGGCAGTTAAGCCAGAACCAGGATTCCCCTACCCCTTGTTAGTGTGGATAGTACCCTACACACCTGCAGAGTGTCAGCCTCCTAGCATTTTCCTTCTTGGAGAAAAAACACTTTCCAGGGTTATTATTTCTCTATGCAGAAACATGCTTGAAATGCATAGGGAAAGCTAAAAACAATAAACGGTCATACTGAAACTGGCAGTTAAGCTAGAACCAGGATTGTCCTACTCCTTTGTAGGGTGGAAAGTACCCTATACACCTGCAGAGTTTCAGCCTCCTAGGTTTTTCCATCTTGGAGAAAAACAACTTTCCAGGGTTATTTTTTTTCTATGCAGAAACATGCTTGAAATGCATAGGGAAAGCTAAAAACAATAAACGGTCATACTGAAACTGGAAGTTAAGCCAGAACCAGGATTGCCCTATGCCTTTGTAGGGTGGATATTACCCTACACACCTGGAGAGTTTCAGCCTCCTAGCTTTTTCTCTCTGGGAGAAAAACAACTTTCCAGGGTTATTTTTTCTCTATGCAGAAACATGCTTGAAATGCATAGGGAAAGCTAAAAACAATAAAAGGTCATACTGAAACTGGCAGTTAAGCCAGAACCAGGATTGCCCTACCCCTGTGTAGGGTGGATAGTACCCTACACACCTGCAGAGTGTCAGCCTCCTAGCTTTTTCCCTCTTGGAGAAAAACAACTTTCCACAGGTATTTTTTTCTCTATGCAGAAACATGCTTGAAATGCAAAAAGAAAGCTAAAAACAATAAACGGTCATACTGAAACTGGCAGTTAAGCCAGAACCAGGATTGCCCTACCCCTTGTTAGGGGGGATAGTACCCTACACACCTACATAGTTTCAGCCTCCTAGCGTTTTCCCTCTTGGAGAAAAACAACTTTCCAGGGTTATTTTTTCTCTATGCAGAAACATGCTTGAAATGCATAGGGAAAGCTAAAAACAATAAACGGTCATACTGAAACTGGCAGTTAAGCTAGAACCAGGATTGCCCTACCCCTTTGTAGGGTGGATAGTACCCTACACACCTGCAGAGTTTCCGCCTCCTAGCTTTTTCCCTCTTGGAGAAAAAAAACTTTCCACAGGTATTTTTTTCTCTATGCAGAAACATGCTTGAAATGCAAAAAGAAAGCTAAAAACAATAAACGGTCATACTGAAACTGGTAGTTAAGCCAGAACCAGGATTGCCCTACCCCTTTGTAGGGTGGATAATACCCTACACACCTGCAGAGTTTCAGCCTCCTAACTTTTTCCATCTTGGAGAAAAGCAACTTTCCAGGGGTATTTTTTCTCTATGCAAAAACATGTTTGAAATGCATAGGGAAAGCTAAAAACAATAAACGGTCATACTGAAACTGGCAGTTAAGTCAGAACCAGGATTGCCCTACCCCTTTGTAGGGTGGATAGTACCCTACACACCTGCATAGTTTCAGCCTCCTAGCTTTTTCCCTCTTGGAGAAAAACAACTTTCCATGGTTATTTTTTCTCTATGCAAAAACATGCTTGAAATACATAGGGAAAGCTAAAAACAATAAACGGTCATACTGAAACTGGCAGTTAAGCCAGAACCAGGATTGCCCTACCCCTTTGTAGGGTGGATAGTACCCTACACACCTGCAGAGTTTCAGCCTCCTAGCTTTTTCCCTCTTGGAGAAAACCAACTTTCCACAGGTATTTTTTTCTCTATGCAGAAACATGCTTGAAATGCAAAAAGAAAGCTAAAAACAATAAACGGTCATACTGAAACTGGCAGTTAAGCCAGAACCAGGATTGCCCTACCCCTTTGTAGGGTGGATAGTACCCTACACACCTGCAGAGTTTCAGCCTCCTAGCTTTTTCCCTCTTGGAGAAAAACAACTTTCCAGGGGTATTTTTTCTCTATGCAGAAACATGCTTGAAATGCATAGGGAAGCTAAAAACAATAAACGGTCATACTGAAACTGGCAGTTAAGCCAGAACCAGGATTGCCCTACCCCTTTGTAGGGTGGATAGTACCCTACACACCTGCATAGTTTCAGCCTCCTAGCTTTTTCCATCTTGGAGAAAAACAACTTTCCAGGGTTATTTTTTCTCTATGCAGAAACATGCTTGAAATGCATAGGGAAAGCTAAAAACAATAAACGGTCATACTGAAACTGGCAGTTAAGCCAGAACCAGGATTGCCCTACCCCTTTGTAGGGTGGATAGTACCCTACACACCTGCAGAGTTTCAGCCTCCTAGCTTTTTCCCTCTTGGAGAAAACAACTTTCCAGGGTTATTTTTTCTCTATGCAGAAACATGCTTGAAATGCATAGGGAAAGCTAAAAACAATAAACGGTCATACTGAAACTGGCAGTTAAGCCAGAACCAGGATTGCCCTACCCTTTGTAGGGTGGATAGTACCCTACACACCTGCAGAGTTTCAGCCTCCTAGCTTTTTCCCTCTTGGAGAAAAACAACTTTCCAGGGTTATTTTTCTCTATGCAGAAACATGCTTGAAATGCATAGGGAAAGCTAAAAACAATAAACGGTCATACTGAAACTGGCAGTTAAGCCAGAACCAGGATTGCCCTACCCCTTTGTAGGGTGGATAGTACCCTACACACCTGCAGAGTTTCAGCCTCCTAGCTTTTTCCCTCTTGGAGAAAAACAACTTTCCACAGGTATTTTTTTCTCTATGCAGAAACATGCTTGAAATGCAAAAAGAAAGCTAAAACAATAAACGGTCATACTGAAACTGGCAGTTAAGCCAGAACCAGGATTGCCCTACCCCTTTGTAGGGTGGATAATTCCCTACACACCTGCAGAGTTTCAGCCTCCTAGCTTTTTTCCATCTTGGAGAAAAACAACTTTCCAGGGTTATTTTTTCTCTATGCAGAAACATGTTTGAAATGCATAGGGAAAGCTAAAAACAATAAACGGTCATACTGAAACTGGCAGTTAAGCCAGAACCAGGATTGCCCTACCCCTTTGTAGGGTGGATAGTACCCTACACACCTGCATAGTTTCAGCCTCCTAGCTTTTTCCCTCTTGGAGAAAAACAACTTTCCAGGGTTATTTTTTCTCTATGCAGAAACATGCTTGAAATGCATAGGGAAAGCTAAAACAATAAACGGTCATACTGAAACTGGCAGTTAAGCCAGAACCAGGATTGCCCTACCCCTTTGTAGGGTGGATAGTACCCTACACACCTGCAGAGTTTCAGCCTCCTAGCTTTTTCCCTCTTGGAGAAAACAACTTTCCACAGGTATTTTTTTCTCTATGCAGAAACATGCTTGAAATGCAAAAAGAAAGCTAAAAACAATAAACGGTCATACTGAAACTGGCAGTTAAGCCAGAACCAGGATTGCCCTACCCCTTTGTAGGGTGGATAGTACCCTACACACCTGCATAGTTTCAGCCTCCTAGCTTTTTCCCTCTTGGAGAAAAACAACTTTCCAGGGGTATTTTTTCTCTATGCAAAAACATGTTTGAAATGCATAGGGAAAGCTAAAAACAATAAACGGTCATACTGAAACTGGCAGTTAAATCAGAACCAGGATTGCCCTACCCCTTTGTAGGGTGGAGAGGACCCTACACACCTGCATAGTTTCAGCCTCCTAGCTTTTTCCCTCTTGGAGAAAAACAACTTTCCAGGGTTATTATTTCTCTATTCAAAAACATGCTTGAAATACATAGGGAAAGCTAAAAACAATAAACGGTCATATTGAAACTGGCTGTTAAGCCAGAACCAGGATTGCCCTACCCCTTTGTAGGGTGGATAGTACCCTAAACACCTGCAGAGTTTCAGCCTCCTAGCTTTTTCCCTCTTGGAGAAAAACAACTTTCCAGAGGTATTTTTTCTCTATGCAGAAACATGCTTGAAATGCAAAAAGAAAGCTAAAAACAATAAACGGTCATACTGAAACTGGCAGTTAAGCCAGAACCAGGATTGCCCTACCCCTTGTAGGGTGGATAGTACCCTACACACCTGCAGAGTTTCAGCCTCCTAGCTTTTCCCTCTTGGAGAAAAACAACTTTCCAGGGTTTTTTTCTCTATGCAGAAACATGCTTGAAATGCAAAAAGAAAGCTAAAAACAATAAACGGTCATACTGAAACTGGCAGTTAAGCCAGAACCAGGATTGCCCTACCCCTTTGTAGGGTGGATAGTACCCTACACACCTGCAGAGTTTCAGCCTCCTAGCTTTTTCCCTCTTGGAGAAAAACAACTTTCCAGGGTTATTTTTCTCTATGCAGAAACATGCTTGAAATGCATAGGGAAAGCTAAAAACAATAAACGGTCATACTGAAACTGGCAGTTAAGCCAGAACCAGGATTGTCCTACCCTTTGTAGGGTGGATAGTACCCTACACACCTGCAGAGTTTCAGCCTCCTAGCTTTTTCCATCTTGGAGAAAACAACTTTCCAGGGTTATTTTTTCTATGCAGAAACATGCTTGAAATGCATAGGGAAAGCTAAAAACAATAAACGGTCATACTGAAACTGGCAGTTAAGCCAGAACCAGGATTGCCCTATGCCTTTGTAGGGTGGATATTACCCTACACACCTGCAGAGTTTCAGCCTCCTAGCTTTTTCCCTCTTGGAGAAAAACAACTTTCCAGGGTTATTTTTCTCTATGCAGAAACATGCTTGAAATGCATAGGAAAGCTAAAAACAATAAACGGTCATACTGAAACTGGCAGTTAAGCCAGAACCAGGATTGCCCTACCCCTTTGTAGGGTGGATAGTACCCTACACACCTGCAGAGTTTCAGCCTCCTAGCTTTTTCCCTCTTGGAGAAAAACAACTTTCCACAGGTATTTTTTTCTCTATGCAGAAACATGCTTGAAATGCAAAAAGAAAGCTAAAAACAATAAACGGTCATACTGAAACTGGCAGTTAAGCCAGAACCAGGATTGCCCTACCCCTTGTTAGGGGGGATAGTACCCTACACACCTGCATAGTTTCAGCCTCCTAGCTTTTTCCCTCTTGGAGAAAAACAACTTTCCAGGGTTATTTTTTCTCTATGCAGAAACATGCTTGAAATGCATAGGGAAAGCTAAAAACAATAAACGGTCATACTGAAACTGGCAGTTAAGCTAGAACCAGGATTGCCCTACCCCTTTGTAGGGTGGATAGTACCCTACACACCTGCAGAGTTTCAGCCTCCTAGCTTTTTCCCTCTTGGAGAAAAAAACTTTCCAGGGTTATTATTTCTCTATGCAGAAACATGCTTGAAATGCAAAAAGAAAGCTAAAAACAATAAACGGTCATACTGAAACTGGTAGTTAAGCCAGAACCAGGATTGCCCTACCCTTTGTAGGGTGGATAATACCCTACACACCTGCAGAGTTTCAGCCTCCTAACTTTTTCCATCTTGGAGAAAAAAAACTTTCCACAGGTATTTTTTTCTATGCAAAAACATGTTTGAAATGCATAGGGAAAGCTAAAAACAATAAACGGTCATACTGAAACTGGCAGTTAAGTCAGAACCAGGATTGCCCTACCCCATTGTAGGGTGGATAGTACCCTACACACCTGCATAGTTTCAGCCTCCTAGCTTTTTCCCTCTTGGAGAAAAACAACTTTCCATGGTTATTTTTTGTCTATGCAAAAACATGCTTGAAATACATAGGGAAAGCTAAAAACAACAAACGGTCATACTGAAACTGGCAGTTAAGCCAGAACCAGGATTGCCCTACCCCTTTGTAGGGTGGATAGTACCCTACACACCTGCAGAGTTTCAGCCTCCTAGCTTTTTCCCTCTTGGAGAAAACCAACTTTCCACAGGTATTTTTTTCTCTATGCAGAAACATGCTTGAAATGCAAAAAGAAAGCTAAAAACAATAATTGGTCATACTGAAACTGGCAATTAAGCCAGAACCAGGATTGCCCTACCCCTTTGTAGGGTGGATAGTACCCTACACACCTGCATAGTGTCAGCCTCCTAGCTTTTTCCCTCTTGGAGAAAAACAACTTTCCAGGGGTATTTTTTCTCTATGCAAAAACATGTTTGAAATGCATAGGGAAAGCTAAAAACAATAAACGGTCATACTGAAACTGGCAGTTAAGTCAGCACCAGGATTGCCCTACCCCTTTGGTTTTTTTTTTTTTTTTTTTTTTTTTTTTTTTTTTTTTTTTTTTTTTTTTTTTTTTTTTTTTTTTTTTTTTTCTTTTTTTTTTTTTTTTTTTTTTTTTTTTTTTTTTTTCTCTTTTTTTTTTTTTTTTTTTTTTTTTTTTTTTTTTTTTTTTTTTTTTTTTTTGGGGGGGGGGGGGGGGGGGGGGGGGGGGGGTGGGGGGGGGGGGGGGGGGGGGGGGGGGGGGGGGGGGGGGGGGGGGGGGGGGGGGTGATGGGGGGGGGGGGGGGGGGGGGGGGGATAGTACCCTACACATCTGGATAGAGTCAGCCTCCTAGATTTTTCCATCTTGGAAAAAAAAACTTTCCAGGGTTTTTTAAAAATTTTTTTTCTCTAAAGGCAAAAAAACCAATTTTCCCCCCTTTT
>NW_025054554.1:0-9960 GCF_019279795.1 Protopterus annectens
TTTGGGGCCCATCCCCTTGACTTACCTTTAACAGGTGATCAAACATAAAATTGTAGACTCTTTGGGGCTCTCTTCCCTGTGGGAATGGGCCAACATTGCAAGACTTACAGCAGGATTGGACTGAGGGGAACAAAAGAGCTACAGGGTTACCTGTGCCAAGATGGTCAGAAGACTATGGGGATATGTGAAAAAAAATAACAGCAATAGGTTCATAGGTTCATACTAGGCTATCTGCCCGAGGGCATTTACAAGCCTAGCCCATCGTTTGTAGCTTCACAGCCACCCTTTTTAGTATAAGGGAACTATACCCATTATTTTGCTGTGCCTCTGTCACGAAGCAGTGACACTGAGGTATTAATCCCTGGGGTATCATCTGCGATCTCCCATCCATTGGTCAAGATTTCTCTTGAACAAGGCCAGTGCTCTGCCTCACTATACTGCCCAGGATTTTTGTTCCACAGCAGAGAGTCTTTGGGTGATGAATCTGTATCCCTCCAGCCGTCCTATTAATAGCCTTGATCTTGGTTTAAGTCTCCGCCCTTGTGGTTCTGATGGATCTATAGATTTTTTGAAGGTGAAGCATATTCATCAAATCTGGGTTTGACATGGCAGCCTTGTCATGTTGAGGCAAAGGTCACCTCTAGCGAGCAAGTGGTAGCGACTGAATAGAGCTGGAGTTCTTTCAGTCCCGGGCAGCATAGGACAGATTTTTGAGACCCTTTATCCTTTTGGTGAGGAACTTTTGTGGCCCCTCTCCAGCTGCTGCAAGTGTCGGGTCAGATACATTCCGAATGGGACATTGTACTCAATCATTGGTCTGATGGTGATGAGTAGAGAGGAGACAAGCGGCCTCCCTTGATCTAGATGAGAATCCCTTCATGATAAGGTGGGCAATGTAGAAGGTCTTCTAACTACTTTAGCTACATGGGTGTCGAATGACAGACTATCAACCTATGGGTCCCCAGGTCCCTGATAACTTCTTCTGTGCTCAGTGGATTGCCACCTATTTGGTAGCTAGGGGTAACCTTGTTTTCCCGAAGGTATGACTATGCATTTTTGGCATTTAACTTTTAAGACCATAGCTCTGGCACCAGTTATCATTTTCTGTGAGACCCTTCTGAAGGATATCTGTGTCCAGATGTGTTTTCTACTATGGCAGTTTGCAGTCATCTGCAAACTTTGTCGCTCCTAACCCTCCTGTGTTTGCTTGTACTTTGGAAGTAGATGCCAAACAAGAGTGGGCCAGGACTGAGCCTGTGGGACACCACTGTGACAGGCTTTGAGTCTGACATGGCGCCAGCAACTCTGACCCTGTGGGTTCTGTCACTCAGCCAGTTTGCAGCCATCTTGTGATGTATGGGTTAATATTTAAGCTGATGAGTTTTCAATGATACCAGTGGGGTATTGTATCGAGCCTTAAGCCAGATCGAGGTGAGCTGTATGGACTGCCTTTCCCTCATCAATGGCTTTGGTGACTGTTTGAAAAAGTCAACCCAAGTTTAAAGGCATGATCTGCCTCTGACAAAGCCAAACTGGGTTGGATCAAAGTCTGAAAATTCCTATGTCTTTATTTATGAGGTCCATTATGATCCTCTCCATGGCTTTGCAGATAAGGCTTGTCAAGCTAATGGGCGGTAATTTCCAGGGTCTGTGGAGGCACCGCCTTTGTGAAGTGGGACCACAGTTTGCAGTGCGCCACTCCTGAGTGCATATCCAGAGGTAAGACTTTGATTAAACAGCTGTCCTAGCTGTGGGTTTAATTCCTCATTGAGTTCGTGGAGCACACAGCCAGGACACCATCAGGTCCCATGGATGCTGTGTTTTGCTGGAGAGCAGTTCTCCTTGGGCGTTGGAGATGTTTGGGGGGCTGCAATCATTTGGTATAGATATCTCTCCTTTTGGGGGAGGGGAGGTTGCACTGAACCTGTCAGCCAGTATGTTGGCAATGTCGTGGGATCAGTAATCTTCACATCATTTGAACTAGTTCTGAGCATATCTGGGAGTTTCCTCCCAGGTTTCTTTATAGCTAAAGAAGGCCTTATGATTGCCTTTTGAGTCTTTAGCTATTTTTCTCTCAAAATTTGCTTTGGATGATTTTGTGAGAGCTCTTAGTTTTACTTATAGTGATCAAGGGTGTCTTACCTTTTAAGGATTTGCTCTATCTTGTAGTAGCTTCCTCCTTTTGTTGTAGAGTTTGCTTATGGCTGGGGTCCACCAGACTGGGCAGCTTGCCTTTAATTTTCTGGTACAAAAGTCTTTGTTTTGCTTGGGATTGCCTTATCCATGCAGTCCTGCAGGTGCTGGTAGAAAGGCATTTGTAAAGTGATTCAGCGGCATGTGTACTGTTTTCCGCTGGCTCGGGGGCCTTAAAGGAGACCACTGGTCTTTAGAAGTGTGAAGTCGGCTTCGAGAGTTCTTTACTGTGGTCTTTTTTTTTTTTTTATTTCGGGTGGGGGGGGGATGAGGACCTCCAGCGAGATTAGTTTGTGATCTGATCTCACCAGTGAGGTATACTTCGGTGTTGAACATTGTGCTCCCATGTTCGTGATGATGAGGTCAAGTATGTTATCTCCTCTTGTGGGGATGGTAACTAGTTGTTCCATGGCATTTGAGTTTATGAATTCCAGGAACTTTTGGGCTAGGGTGTTTGGGCTTGAGTAGTGTTCCCAGTCTATATTAGGGGTAATTGAAGTCACCTAGTATGATGGTGTTTGGTGATACATTTATCCCCTCTAGTGTTTTCAGGAAGGCCATGTGAGGTTCCTGAGTTTGTGAGGGTGGCCTGTAACATGCTACAATTTGCAGAGCAGTCTTGCCTATGGTTAATTGCACCTGGATGGTCTCCGATGCATCGTGCGTTGCAACCAGTCTTGAGGTGTGGGTGTCGATGAATGGATACCCCCTCCTTTCTTGGTATTGTCCGGATTTTGGGGCGGAACATGATATGAGGTAAAACCTGATAGTGCTGGGGTGCTCTCAGGAGCCTTGAACCAGGTTTCTGTCACAGCACAGACATCGATGTTCTCCATACTGAGAAGGGCCTCGAGTGCGTGCATTTTGAGATTCAGACTTCTGGCATTGAGCAGCATTACCCTTAGTTTTTCCTTTTTGTGTTCTAGGGTGGTAGGTTTAGAATTTGAGCCTTGCCTAAAAAGGCACTATGAAATGGCAAGAGCCTTTTGCCAATATCTGGAATCCCAGGGGTGACAGGTGCAAGCCGTCCCTTGCGAAGCAGCGTGGCTTGTCCAGCATGTCATCCCAGGCAGACAGACACTGGATCCCCTTTGAATGATACCAGTGTTTAAGCCATAATAATACGAATACTACTACTTACTAATAATAATAATAAATATGAGCAAATATATTCTTGAGGAAGGTTGCAGTGACTGTTGTTTGTTGTTTACCAGGTATAAGTGAGCCTTAACCATCCTATAAAAAATATTCAATTACACTTACAAAACAATGAAATTAGCTAGACACAAAAAGTATTTTGGTAACTAGCTGAACATGTTCTTTTCTTCTGAAAAAAAAACTGGTCATGTTGGGTCATTTCTACTCAGTATCTCTGAAATATACACATGTACTGCAAACTTCTCTCAACTTTATTCCCTGCTTTGGAAATGTAAACAAAGTTGGGACTTGTTCTTAAAGATACCCTTTTCTTACATTACAAAGAAGTGTCCACACTCTTTACACCATTAAGGTTATAGCTCAGAAATTCTCCCAGCTAAAGATACAGCAAATCTGACCCATTCCGTCAAGATGGAAATGTAAAGTCAACAGAAATCAGTGGTTCAACTGGAGGGAATGTGAAATTTTCTATTACAAAATTTTGATCCCAAGGTGGAGCTACTTTAAGTCTAGCAGTTATTAAATGTAGAATCCCATTTGGGACTAGGTGGACTACAGCATCAGCCAAGCTAAAATAAGGCTCGTGCACAAACAGGAAAGAAAGTACAGTTTTGTACCTACCATAAATGTAGATGTTGAGTGCTAATACAGCTGCAGTAATCACTAGATGGTCTGGTTTCTGCCGTCAAGGCGGGTCCTCGGTCGGCCGAATTCAAAGTCTAGGTCGTGGCGTGATTGTTGTAAGCTTTTCTCTTCTGTGATATAATAGTAGAGGCAGGGGTATATGCCAAGACACAGCCCGGCCATCATGATACTCAATCTTTTCTTCCCCCCAGATGTCAGGTGCCCCCAGAAGGAGGCAATACATAAATTATATTTATATACATGCAATGCAATAATAATCCAAAATCAGTAGTTTTGCAAGTAAAATATACCATAGAAGGATAACCCAATCAGGTTGTATATGAAAAGGAGGTTAGGCCCTAGGCCTTTACCAAGAGGAAGGAGGGAGGAAGGAAAACACACTGCAGCTGTATTAGCACTTCGAACATCTACATTTATGGTAGGTACAAAACTGTACTATATTCTTCATTGCATACAGCTGCAGTAATCACAGATGGGTAGAATCCCAAAGCTCACAGCACAGGGGTGGTAGGCACTAGGTGGAACTGGGATGTGTGCCCCAAAATGCCTACTGCAACACAGCAGTGATGAAGCCTGCTCTAGTTTACCGGAATATAAAGGCAGGTGGTAGTGTTTGTGAAGGTATGCACAGGAGGAACTCCAAGTGGCTGCCTCCAAAATATCTTTGGTAGGAACTCTCTGAGGAAGGCTGTACAAGAGGTAGCTGTGGCCTGGTGGAGTGGGATCTGATGCCTGTAGGGAGGGTGCTGCATGATAGGAATAACAAACCGTATGCAGGTGGCCTATCCATTTTGAAATTGTCTGTTGTTTGGTAACTGGCTGCCATGAAGACCCCCTACAGCATAGGACACAAAGAAGTTGTTCTGATTTCCTGAGAGAGGGCTTTTGTTCTGTCAAATAATAGCAGCCATGTAGCTGCCCTATGGATGTCTAAGGTGTAGCAGCCTTTTCCCGCCTTTGTTTGAGGGATTGGGGTAAAGGGTAGGTAAGTGTATGAAGCTTGAGTTTAAGGCTACCCTGGATACCACTTTGAGAGGCATAAATGGCCAGGTTGGTTGAAGGGAAGAGCCTGTCCTGATGGAAGATGAGAGAAGGGGCTGCACAGCCATGAGGGGCTTAATAGTTCGGGAAAGGCTTCCCTCTGAGCTGAGGTGTGGCCCAGAAGAAGCTGTTTCCAGGACAAATATTGCCAAATCTGTTGAGGCATGACTGGTTCAAGGGATGGCAATGTTAATTTTCTAGAATGTAAT
This sequence comes from Protopterus annectens, assembly GCF_019279795.1. Lineage (NCBI taxonomy): Eukaryota > Metazoa > Chordata > Ceratodontiformes > Protopteridae > Protopterus > Protopterus annectens. The sequence continues at coordinate 5,247 of NW_025054554.1, forward strand.
TAAGATCCCCAGAGCTGGTACTGATTTGGTTGGACCTTGGTGGATAACTTATATTCTTAGCCCTCTGAGGAACTGTATCTTAGGTGGTGAGAGAATAAAGGTGTGGATCTAGTGTTGAATTCTTGCAAATAGGCCATTTTGAGGCATGGATTTTGCCTGGATGGAAAGCGAGAAAGTCCACTGTTCAAGCAGCTCAGCTAGATCACTGTAATACCTGGGGGCAAATTCCGGTTTTCTAGGGTCCTGGCCTTTTTTCTAAATTCCAGGAGCAAAACCGGGTTTCCATTTGCGGGGTGGGAGTAAAGCCTTTCTAGTAGATGGCCTTCTGGCCTCCAAAGGCTGAACATCCTGCACCTCTTTGGGGAGTAGGATTCTCTTGTGTGGTCAATTGAAGGAATTTCCATTCCGAATTGGGATAACCTTTAGGCCTGTTTTGTGAAGAGGTTTTGTAGCTGGCCATGCTGGGAGTCAGCAGAAGAGAGGCAGTAGTAGGATAGGAGAACAGGGAGGGTATGTGGTGGGCTCCTCAGGGTGATGCTCGTACCATTGAGGCACTTATTGATCAGTCTGGAGCAATCGAGTATCATCTTAGGGTCTGTCTTGCTCTTGGCTCTAAGAGCACAGCCAGGGCAGAAGAGGCAGAGGTGGAAGCGTGACTGTCCATGCTGTCCAACTCAAATGAAAGAGTCACTCCAAGGCGCTGGGTGAGATATGAACAAAACTTTTTCAATTGATGATTCCTGTGGGAGGCAAAGAGATCTATGTCTGGCCTTGCGCTTGGATTATCTTCCTTGGCTTGAGGATGCAACTTTTCATTACTTGATGGATCTTCAGATCTGTCTGCTATAGTGTATTGTCGTAGCGTGTTTTCCAAACCTAGCCGTGCACAGCCAACTTGAAGTTCCGATTTGCCATTCCCAAGAGCCAAGTTCCAAAGTGTCATGGCTAATCCTGCACAGGGTATGAATCTGTTCCTCCATGCCTGTTGTTATGCCACTACATTACTGTGGTGTTGCTCTGTCTCTTATCAATAGTAAATTCCTGGATGCAGGAGGGTCCTAGAAAGCTGTCAATTGCATTTATCCACTGCTAGCCTTTCTTTTGAATTAGATAGCGAAGGTCTGCTTTTCCTTTTGGGACCATTTGCCCTGAATGCACCTGTCTGTCATGCTTTCGCCCAAGTAATCTCGAGGCATCTGTTGTGATGACTTGATTTGCTTGAGAAGCTTACCAGAATAGAGGAGACCTGTCTTTTTGTTGACATGCTTGGGCCCGTTCCATGCAGAAATTCCTTTGCAAGAACATAAGGGTGATTGTTATTGTGTGTTCCAAACTGTGGCTGTGTTGAGACCATGGGTTTTAAGTACCATTTGTTGAAGTTCCTCTGCTCATATGCAACTTTGCACATGGGATTAAAAGAATGCAAAGATGCCATGAAGCCCCAGAGCCTGCATAAGTTTTCCTTGCAGTAAGCCTGTTTATTTACTGGTCATCCTTTGGGGAAGTACTGGAGTTAAGTTGCCCCTGTTTTCACAAAATGAGAATAGGCCATCTAGGTGTTTGTGTTCCAAGTTCCAGCACCGGGGAAAGTTATTTTTCTAGAGATAGGTGTGTAGCCTGGATTTCCTCTTTTTGTTGATTATTGCATATCCCGGAGGAATGCAGTAACCATTGTTACATAGCCGAATGTTCCCAGTAGTATGTACTTGCTGTCCCGGCTTGGATCAGGCAGTGCGTCCAAATAAGGGGGGTAAAATTTGTATCGCCAAGTCTGCAGTATGCAATTACTGATGCCAGGCATTTAAGTGAGTAAAGATACTCTGAGCGCAGTAGATAAGCCAAAAGGAGCAATGCAGAGAATTGATAGTCAGATTGAACCTGCAAAGAAATCTAGAGGGTATCTTCTGCAGCTTTGTCTGGATTGGGACATGTGCTAGGGCCATGCCTCCTTGAGGGTCCAATGTTACCAGCCAAAACTCACTTGCCCAGCATGGGAAGAAGACTGCTGTAATCATGAGCATCTTGGAATTTTTAGTGCAAGTAAAAGAATGTGTTTTAGGATGGATCTAGAAGATTCCATTAAATGGATCCAGTCGGTTCCGCTTTCCTTGGTACCAGAAATAAGTCTGGAATAAAAACCTTGACCTTGTTAGGTAGGTAGGTAAGTGCCTCTTGAATAGCTCTCATGTCTATGAGAGCTTTAGAAATTTGTAGTTGTACCTCTTGCCCAGCAGTTATGATTAGTGTGGCGGAGTTTGGCATGCCTCTCATTTTTAGGAAGAGTATTGGAAGTAAGAAATCTGTAGCCTCTGTTTATAACGTCCAGGATCCATTTGTCTGTTGTGACAATATTCACCCAATTTCTTGTAAAATAATGCCAGCTTTCCTCCCCAAGGGTGCTGGCCAGCTGAGACTTAGCATGGAGAAAGGAGGGAATCATTCGGGTTTTGTTTCCTGTATGTGTTGTGCACTGTCATTATAGCCTCTTGGTGCTGGAGTTATGCCATTGCCTGCCCTCTATATGATCCTTGCTGATTGAAACCCTCTGCCTTGCAATGCGTCTGTATCTACCTCTTTGGGGCTTGCCGGTAGTCTGGAAAAAGGACCAGTTTTAAGAAGGCCAATTTCCTTGCTAGCAACATTGTGGTGGTTGGAACCTGTATGAAAAGCTTTGACCCAGGTTTGCATAGAATTTGGCTTTTTCTTCCATTTTTCGTAATATCATCCTCAAGCGTGGTATAAAGCAGCATCCTTTTGTAAAAGGAGCATCTCCCCAAGTTTAGCTTTCCATATGAGTCAGGCAAAGCTTTGTTCCTCTAAACCCCAGAGCATGTCTCTGATGACCGATCCTGTAACAGCAAGCTCTACTTGAAGGCCTCTAGAGGCATCATAGCCCCTGATTGTAAGGTGTAATTTACCCACTTATTCTGTGCACTATGCATATCGCCTTAACATCAACTTCAAATCCTGGTTTCATTCAAGGTTGAGAACCATTTTATTCCTTAATTGTGATAACAGGAAACTGCTGATATTTAAGCATGAGCAGCATTTGACAGTTTCAGGCCCTCCTTGGCTAGGGTGGCGAGGGTGCATACCTTTTACCCCACCTTTCTAAGGATCTTGACTCTCTTTCGGGAAGGTAGGTGGTAGTTCTTAACTAGCAGTAGAGTGGCTTCCTTCCATTCCCTTGGGGCCTTGAGAAATGGTTTCAGGGTCAGCATTATGGCACTTTGTAAGAAAGGGATTGGTGGAGAGTTAGGAACTCTGTAGTACCCTATCAAGGCTTGAGCTGGGGCAGGAGGCAGGGAATCCGGATTAAGGCAAGCCTCCGAATAAAGCAATCGCATCAAGTATGTGCAAGACAGGATGTGCTCGCCAGAGGTCTGTGTTTGAGGTAACAAAAAAGAAATTTCCCCAAATTTTCTTGGAAGGTCAGAAAAAGTCTTGGCTACTTCCCAATCGGAGAAAGGTGTTTCCCTCAAAGTGTGCAGGTTTCCCCAAAGGAAAAATCCTCAGGAGGAGATACAGAAAAGAATGGACTGCTCTGCATCCAGATCTTCAAAAGGGGAGTAAAGTGTTCCTCTACATCAGAATGTTCTGAAAAATGGAGCCCTGATCAGTCAGAGGAGAATGTTTCCTCTACTCTGGGTCTCTTAATCCTGGAGGGGCTAGGGGAACCCACTGATAAAATAATTAAATCCTCTAAATGTTTGAAAGCATCATGGCACTTTTTAGGCATGGAAGGCCTGGAGATGGGCCCTGTTATGCAGCAAAACCCTCTTAGGGATGCCTGGCTGGGATTTGAGATTTAGTGCCAAAAGGCGCTTAATGGAAAGATGAAAGGTGTTCTAAAGAGCCACTCATGGGTGGAGTAGGACCTGTCCACATTAGAATCAACACTTTCACAGTGGCTTCAGTGGTTGTAGTCTGGAGTGAGGCCGGGGCCACCTGCGGTCTGGTTGCAGAGACACCGCCAAGAAATTTAGCCGTCGGTGATCAGGGACCATGGGCATCTACGCTGAGAACAGGACTAAAGTGGCAGCGGACACAGGCGTGTGGTGTTGCCCGGTGGGGACCGCGGACCTCGAGTGTCGGTCCTTGTCACTTCGTTTTTGGACAAAGCAGTAGTCAGTCTCCGATGACATTTATAATCAAGGCTTTACCAAAAAGTGTTGGGCGAACTCCGCCCGGCTTAATAGTGCATTATTGAAAGTAAGCGCCAAAAGCGGCGGCCAGGGCGATAAGTGGTCTGATCCTAAACAAGGTATGCAGAGGAATGGAAATCCTTATGTGGTATTTGCTTCTAAGAAATACAATTATTAACTTTTCTGACATGTCGGTCTGAGGCAGAAAAAGTTTCCCCAGCAGGTACTTAGCTTTAATAGAGAACCCGGTTCCAATTTTACGTAAATTCAGGAGCTGGCCGGCCGGCCTTGCGAACTGCTTCTGTGAGGCTGGCGGCAAAAGACTAAAGAACATGGGCGTCGGCTGTGTCTTGCACCCTGCCTCACTGGCGTCAGGAAGCGACAACAACCAACCGGCGCCCGGTTCAGACTTTGGAATTCGGCCGACCGAAGGGCCATACAATGACGAAAACCCATCTGTGATTACTGCAGCTGTATGCACGATGAACATCAGTTAAAGATGAAACAAACAGAACTTGAATACTATATTCCACAGAATTACAGATAACTACAAGTAAAATTTTGAAAAA
>NW_025054555.1:0-8711 GCF_019279795.1 Protopterus annectens
AAAAATTTTTTTTCCCAAAAAATAAAAAAAAAATATAAATTTTTTTTGGGAAAATTGTTTTTTCAAAAAAAAAAAAAGTTTTTTTTTTTCTCATTCTAATTGTGCTTATTTCCATATGGCACATTATATTCATAACATTTTTAAATTCATTGAATGAAGGGGGTGTACTGAAATCCAATTTCTAGTTATTATTTTCCTGCCACTGCTAGATAGACCATAACAAGGGAAGCTTAAACTTTTTAACACATTGAGGTACAGGTGTGTTGAATAATATAAGAGACTTAGAAATAATGAAATTATCTGTAAAAGAGCCTGCAAAAATTCATTAATTGACTTCCAGTATTCTTTCAACTTATACAGTCATAAAACATATGAGCCCAGTCAGCATTAATTTCTACATTACATCTCTTACATAGATTATCTTTATTTGTTATTTTATTCATCATCAAAGGTTATAAAAGATCTATGTAAAAATTTCCATGTATAAAGTCTCCAGACAATGGAAGATGTAGTTCTATAAGCAGATTCCAATATATATTGTTTATCTTGTTGAGTTGGTGGGTCCCCATTAATAGAGGTGAAATAATTCCAGTATGAATCTACACTGTAAAAGTTTCTTGTCTGATAATTTTTTTATTTTGAAATTTACCTTTATCAGAAACTTTATGCTGTAAATTTAATATCAAGTAATCAATCAGTTTTGGAATAGATTCTTTAACTGTTATAGACATTAGATCTATTATATCAATGAGATGTTGTCTAAAGATCTGAACCTCTAACCAGCAAGTTTCTCTTAGATCAAATTCTTGTTTTAAGAAATCTAGATTTTTAACTTTATCAGATATCAGCTGATACCAGTACTTTAGATCATTATCTATAGCTAAATGAGCTCCTTCAGAAGTAGATGACATAAGCATACCCTGAGTATACATTATAGGGAATACAATAAAATTCCATTCCCTATACTTAGGGTGCATGAATATAAAGTTACGATAACTAATAATAATATTTAATGGGTAACAAACCATATGTTTAGGTGTAATAGGTGAAGTACAAAATTCCTTTAGAAAAACATGGAGTTATTTACAATCATATTTTTATGTGTTAAGGAGATTTTCATGAAGTGCATACTAATTAGCTCCAATAATCTTTCCATTTTGCTTTAATGACTGATCTATTAATAAAGTAATAACTTTTATAATAGAAGAGATAATATATAAATTAAAGTCTGGAAAAGAAATACCCCTTGAGACCAGCTATTAGTATGTTTCTTTAATGCAATCCTAGGTCTATTAGGTGCCCATAAGAAATTTAACATTAGTGTATTCAGTTTCTTGATAATTATTTTGTAGGTGAAAGTATTATTGATTGTATTAAGTATAAAATCTTGGGGAATATTATCATTTTAATAATTGTAAGTCTCTCCTCCATAGTAAAAACATATTATTCCAGGTATTAAAAAGATTTTGTATATTAAGAAAACAGGTATTATAGTTATTATATATAATAGATTTAATATCTTTAGATAGTATTATACCTAAATAAGTTATCTGACCTGAATTTACATATTTAGTAAAATCACTAATGAGAATATTTTTTTGGTATATATAGGTAGTATTTTAGTTTTTCTTCATTGAATATTAAACCAGAAATACTTTTAAAATTCATCATTTTATCAAATAAAGACTGCATAGAAGAATTAGATCCTGCTGATGTAATTAGAACATCATCTGCAAAAGTTGAATTTTTTGATGTTGTATTTTCATCTATTTCAAAACCCTCTATGTCAGTACTGTTTCTAATCAAATTAGCCCAAGGCTCCATTACTAAAGTGAATAATAGTGGAGAAAGTGGACATCCTTGTTTTGTACCTTTAAGAATGGGTATTTTTGTGAAACATATGTTCCTACCTTAATATAAGCCAGCGTTCCTTTGTATAAATGCTCAATTAAATTTACAAATGCATCAGAGAAGTTTGTGCATTTCAGTAAGGTAAACAGATAGTCCCAACTTACTGAATCAAATGCTGAACCTATATCAAGACTAATAAGTGTTAAATCTTTCTTTTTCCTATTTGCAAAATCAATTAATGTTAAAGTTCTTCTTATATTATCAAAAGTATTTCTATTTACAATGAAGCCCGTCTGATCTATATCTATAATGCCGGGGATGATTGTGTTCAATCTATCAGAAAAAATACTCATAAACATTTTATAATCAACATTAAGTAATGAGATGGGTCGATATGAAGAACATCTAGTTGGATCTTTATTAGGTTTTAAAATTGGTGAAATAAATGTATATTGCCAAGATGGGGGGGTTATTAACTCAGTTTGGGCCAAAATAAAAACCTTATGTATTAATGAATATGTAGTTTTAGAAAGGATTTTATATATCTCTGGTATAATACCATCATTACCCGGTGCTTTGTTTGATTTAAGCTTATTTATTTGTGTAATAACTTCTGTATATGAAATACTCTTGTCCAATAGTTTAATCTGTTGTTTATTAAGCTTTTTATTCATGTTTGTGGTTATAAACTCCTTTATTTTATCTTTAGGTTCCATGTTAATGTTGTTATGGTTAATCTTGTGAAAGTGATTTCTAAATTCATCCAGTATTTCTGGTATACTAGAAACATTCTTTTTTTCCCTTAGAGAAAAGTTTTTTTTGATATGGTTTTTTTTATTCAACTTTTTTGCTTTTTTTTTAAGTCTATGTAAGTATTTGGGGTTTATTGAATAAGACAAAACTTGTATTTCTCTAAAGTTATTTTAACTTTATGAGTTAAAATTTCTTTGTATTTCTCATTTAGTTTGTTTATTTCTTCAATAACTTTCTTGTCCATAATATTTTCTTTATTATTATGTTTATAAGAGTCTAATTTACTTTGAATATCTAACAATTCCTTATCCCAAGATTTCCTTTTATTATTATACCATCTGATACTTTGTCCATATAGATATGATTTTAAGGCATCCCAAACATAGACAATGGAGACTTCAGGAGTATTATTTATGTCTAGAAAATGTTGTACTTCTGAAAGTATATATTCTTTATAGTCTTTTAGCTGAGTTAAGTATGCTGGTATCCTTTTGATCTGAACATTATGAGTTTTTTTTATCATGAATTCAAAAACAATTGAGTTATGATCAGATATAGGACATGAAATGATTTTGGAATTAATTAAATCTGTTACCATCTGGTTAGAAATAAAGACCCTATCTATTTTTGAATAAGTTTTGTATCTGTTAGAAAAAAGGTGTATGGTAATGATTTTGAATCTATCTGATTATTAATATCATTCAAATGATAAGAATTAGCAAAATCATTTAAATGTTTTGCATTAGATGTAATTCTTTTTTTCCCTTTATAGTGGTAGTATCACTTTCATGTAGTATACAATTAAAATCACCAGCTAAAATAATATCCCTATAGAGAATGATATGATCTTATCAATATGATGTTTCACTGTATTAATACCAATTCCAGGTATCCAATATACATTAATTAAAGTGTAAGTCTTCCCATTAATTTGTATTGTAACCATACAAAACATTCCTTTGTCATCCTGATAAGACTTAATGGTTTTAGGAATGGGCATACTTTTATTCCATAAAATAGCCACTCCTTTTTTTTCTGAGTGTGCTCTGAACTAACCAATACTGTATACTTATTGTGGCTAGTTTATCAATATCTTTTTCAAGAGATGGGTTTCTTGCAGGAAGACTAGATTGGCCTTGTAAATTAATGTATCTTATTAGGCTTGCCCTTTTACAGGATTATTCAATCCATTAATGTTTAAAGAAATTCCTTTTAAAGATGTCATTTGGCATTTTTAAAACTCAAGAATCTTATGATCAAAATAACAAATAACAAGATAAATAATGTTACATCTCCTCTTTTAGGTGTACCTTTAAATATAGCTGTATTTATTAAATCTCTTATGGGATTTTGTATAGGATTCAATTTTGTTTGTAGTGACAATGAGTGTACAAAATATATTGTGGATGTCAAAACTATATACATATAACAATGAACAAGTGAAAATAATGTAAGGATTAAACCTTGCATCCAGCCTGGAGTTAAAAACTCCAACTTAGAGTAGTATTTACTACTCAAGTTAACCCTACCCTAAGCAGCAGTACCTCAGCTACCACCTTATCAATTTAATACTAGTTATATTTAACTGAGGTTAACAGTTTTCAATTCAATTATCTATCAAGACAAAACTACACATTTGTAAAACAGCATCATATAAACTAAAATAAACTTTTTTTTTAAAACTGTTCATACTACTATATAGATCTATGTAATATATAACACTTGTATTCAAATAGCATTCAAATAATCTTGATGTTAGAAATCAAGAGGAGATAAAATAAGTTCTAACATTCATTTAAATCAAAAACTTTGGCTAATATGATTCAGACATTACATATATTAAGATGCATCTATTTTCTGTCATGTAAATGCTATTAACAGCTTCCAAAAAAAACTTGAATTGTTTGTATATGAGCATTTACTTAAACTCATTATTGTCAATAGAATAAAATATTGTATTCATAAAATTATTATAAATCATATTGCATAGTTATGCAAATTCTCAGAAACACTTATTAAAAAAAAAGCCATCACACACATACACACAGACACACACACACACACACACACACACACACATCACCAAAACACACACACACATCACCAAAACACATACAAACACACACACAATATATATATATATATCTCACTGAGTTATGTCCTTTTGAGCACTATCCTACTTGCTGTCCCTAGAATAAATCTGTCTGCTTTATAGAAAATAATGCACAACAAACACAATTTAGTAAACAGATTTTACAATCATGCTAACCTACTGCTTTAAAATATATCACATGACATTTCTTCCAGAATAGAATTATAAAATTGTTTATGCTTGTCAATCAGATGAATTAAATGAATTATAATAAAGTATATGTTTAACAGAAGTTTTTAACACAGATTATTATGCTGCTGTTAAGTAGATTTTCAAAAACATTTAAATAAATGTTTCATTTTCTATGCCTTCTAAAATAAAGATTTACTTACTACAAGAAACTACATCATTTAAACTCATTATAACTGACATTTATGAATGAGTATTTTTTCCCGAATCTGTGGTGTGTCAGGTTTATAACTAGGTCAAGGTTATACTAACTGCTTTCAGTTTCTTTTGAGAATTCTGTGAGTTGAAGCTTTTAGTAGTTCATGGACACTGTGCATGAGACAGCCCACATCCCAGATTGTCTCCTTAACATTTTGGCGGAAACTTATTAAAACTTGTGCAAACATTCATTTTGTCAATAGAGTAAAATATTGTATTCATAGAAATTATTATAAATCATATTGATAGTTATGCAGATTCTCAGAAACATCATTATTATATAAAAAAAAGCCATCACTTACACACACAATACACATACATACACACACACACACACACACACACACACACACACACACACACACACACACACAAAATATATATATATATCTCACTGAGTTGTGTCTTTGTTGAGCACTATCCTACTTGCTGTCCTAGAATAAATCTGTCTGCTTTATACAAAATAATGCACAGCAAACACATTTTAGTAACCAGATTTTACAATCATGCTAACCTACTGCTTTAAAATATATCACATGACATTTCTTCCAGAATAGAGTTATAAGATTATTTATGCTTGTCAATCAGATGAATTAAATGAGTTATAGTAAAGTATATGTTTGGAACACAAATTTTAACACAGATTATTATGCTGCTGTAGTAGATTTTCAAAAACATTTAAATAAATGTTTCATTTTCTATGCCTTCTAAAATAAGACATTTACTTACTACAATAAACTACATCATTTAGACTCATTATAACTGGCATATTTTATGAATAGAGTATTTTTCCTGAATCTGTGGTGTGTCAGTGTGATAACTATGTCAAAGGTTATACTAACTGCTTTTAGTTTCTCTGTGAGAATTCTGTGAGTTGAAGCTTTTGAAGTAGTTCATGGACACTATGCATGAGACAGCCCACTCAGATTGTCTCTCTAACATTTTGGTGGAAACTTATTAAAAACTAGTGACAAACATTCATTTAGAGTGTAAATGCATCTAAACATGACAAAACCTTCACAATGTATTACAGACCATTACAGCCTCTTACTTCTTTTCAGAAAGAGAAACAAATTGAATCACAGCTTGCCATTAAATCTTCAGATATTTTGACTGGTTATGAAACAAAACATTTATAACTGACATATTTTATGAATAGAGTATTTTCCTGAATCTGTGGTGTGTCAGTGTGATAACTATGTCAAAGGTTATACTAACTGCTTTCAGTTTCTCTGTGAGAATTCTGTGAGCTGAAGCTTCTGAGTAACTCATGAACACTGTGCATGAGACAGCCCACATCTCAGATTGTCTCTCTTAACATTTTGGTGGGAAACTTATTAAAACTAGTGACAAACATTCATTTAGCAGTGTAAATGCACCTAAACATGACAAAACCTTCACAATGTATTCCACAGATCATTACAGCCTCTATGTAAGTGAAATTAAGCCCAAAATTACCAACAAGCAATAAAACTCAACATTCTTCTCCCAACTCAATTTTCATACAAATCTTATTATTCACTGTGTACAAACAAAAGCATTTCTATATATTAATAAAGAAAAGAAAAGAGTACAATATAAAACGGAGTGAGGCAGAAATAAATAACTGTAAGAGAAAGCTGTAACAAGTATATACAATGGAATGTTACTTACTGTTTATATTAATAGAGTTAAAAATAAAACATATTATTTACTCTTATTTAGTTCTGATTATTATTAGTTAAAGCATAACAGATTATTTACAAACAGGCATAAGCAGTATAATCAAGAAAGTATTATTAGAAATAGCATTTGAAGAACTTATAAAACTTTTACAAGGAATAAATATGTTATCTATTAAATATTTCATTACTGCTTTATTTATCCACTACATAATCTAAATAGAATGTCATTGTTTAAACAAAGAAATAATAAAAGGAGAAGGAAAAAGGTAAAGATAAAATGTATCAAATTACTAACCTTCTTCTCAGAAAAAACAAATTTAATCTTGCCATTAAACCTTCAGGTATTTTGACTGGTTATGAAACAAAACATTTCTTTGCACATAGAGAATAACTTTGATTAAATCTTTTCCAAAATATTTGTGGCTTTCTGGGAAAAGCAGGAACTATATTCAAAAGATTAATTTAAAGAACTAAAATGATGAGAGAGAAAAACATATAACAAATCATTTGTTTTTAGTCTCTTCTTCTTCTCTGAAGTCTTCCAGAAGCTTCAGTTGCCAATCTCTTTAATGAAGAACTAGCCCATTCCATTTCTTCTATTTTATCCAAAATCTTTTCTTTGACAAACAGTAAAGCAGAGTCTAAATTTAAATTAGGACCATCAGGAAGGAAGATTTTAAGCTTGGCAGGAAACAGAAGGTATGTTTTAAACTGTGCTTTTTTAAGCTCCCTTATTAGTGGCAGAAAAACTTTTCTTTTAGCTAATACCATGGAAGAATAGTCATTGTCAAACGCACAGTTGTCTCATTAATCTTAACAGGAGCTTTAGCCCAAGCATATTTAAGAACCATCTCTTTATCAAAAGATGATAGAAATCTAACTATAACTGATCTAGGATAGTTTTTGTTAGAGTTAGTATTAGCTATAGATCTATGTGCTCTTTCGATACCAAAAAAGAATGCTTCTGGTAAATCTAAAGTTTTAGGGAGCCATGTTGTTAAAAAAGAAGTAACATTGTTACCTTCAATATTTTCTGGCAGTCCAAAAATCCTAATGTTATTGCCTAGATCTATTTTCCAGGTCATCCAGCTTTGTTTGTAAATGTGTATTTTGTTTCAGCAGAAACTCAATGTTGATTTCCTCTTCTTGTATTCTATTTTCCATGTCATTCACAGCTTCTTCTATGCCTGTCATCTGGTTCTTCTGTTGTTGCAGGTCCTTATGTAACAAGTCTATTTGTTTTGTAGTTTTTCTATGAAGGGGTCTATTTTAGTATCCATTTTATCCATTTACAGTAAGTTGCTGGATTTTAATTATCAGAGACTGAAGTTCTTTCTTGATGCTGGAGTCTTGAGAATTTGTCTTACTGGAACTCATTTCAGACTGATAAACTGACAGGAAAATTTCCACAGTGATTTCTGACAGGAATATTTTAAGATTTCCTTTCTTTTTTAGATATAGTTCAAGAACTATATAAAACAAACGTATTTAGAAAGAAAATTACTTCAAAAATCAATTTTTTAAGTAATTAATTCCTGTCAGTGTAATGAAATTGGTGGAGCTGAAGAAATCTGCTGCTATCCTGTGTTCATCCTTGGCCACGCCCCCAACAAGGTCTTTCTGATGAAAGTTTAGCACAGCACTTCAGAGCAGATATAGTGACATCATAGTTGTATACTACATGCACATGTACACACACACACACACTCACATGCACACTGGCTATAAACAGTTAATGCAATTTGTTACATTGAATAATACTACAGCCTGCTCCTTGTGGCATTTTGATGCCAGATATCATTTAGTTTGGTAAGAAGATATTGAATAGGATGATGCAGAAAATCAAATGGTGCAGTTTGCAAAGAAAAGGGAATTATGGGGTTTATAGATTAATGCAAATGGGC
>NW_025054556.1:0-14086 GCF_019279795.1 Protopterus annectens
ATGACTTCCTTAATCATGAAAATAAAAAAAATAGACCAAAGGTAAACTGCTTGATAGTATACTTTTTAAAAATGTGAGCAAACTGTGATAAAATATGATGTGAAGTTATTCTATCTCACCTTCATTCTCAGTGATGGGTACGGAGCCAATCCTCGGCTCTGACTCGGCCAGATGCTAAAGCTCGAGGTCTTCAAACAGCGATTCGGATACTCCCTATCCCATGATGCAATAGTGCTTCCCTCAGATTTCATTTGCCGCTGCAACAGATCGGGTATTCGTCGAACAGCTCTGGCCAGTATTGAGAAAACATTTTGATATTTTTCTACGTGTAAAAAAAATATTTTCTTAGTGTTTTACTGTTAGTGTTCATTATTAGATTAGACTTAGGTTCTTGAAACACTTTCTTTTTGATAGCTATAATTAGTTTAGAGAGCATTTTTCTCTTTTTTTGAGGCCGTTTATTTCTAAACCTATTTGTATATCTTGAAAATACTTGTTAGAATAACTTTGCTCCCTATCCTTTCTACTTTAATAGTAAAGCCTGGATGTTCTTCGTTTTTCACTGTTGCAGTCATCACACTTGGATTATCTGCCTGCAGGTAGCCCTCAGTCGGCCCAAATACCAGAGTCTTGGGATTTCCGTGTCGGATGCTATCGCCTCTTCCATGACATCAGGTCGTCTGGGGTATAAAACATGCAGCCAACGCCATTACATCAGCTTTTCTTGCCTTGTGGGAGCCCGAAGAAGAAGCAGTTCACAAGCATCTTCCAAAAGAGCCTCATAGAAACAGACAACTGGTGCCAGAGCTATGGCCTCAAGCTAAATGCCAGAAAGTGTGTAGTCATCCCCTTTGGCAAAAACAAAGTGCCCACAAATTACCACATAGGTGGTAATTTATTAAGTACAGAAGAAATAATTAGAGACCTGGGGACCCAAGTTGATAGCAATCTCTCATTTGACAACCACGTGGCCAAAGTGGTTAGAAAAACATTTTATATAGCCCACCTAATCATGAAGGGATTCACATCTAGATCAGGGGAGGTCATCGTGCCTCTTTACTCATCCCTCATCTGGCCCATAATTGAGTACAATGCCCCTTTTGGGATGTACCTTACCAGACACCTGCAGCAACTGGAAAGACCCCAAAAGTACCTCACCAAGAGGATCAAAGGGCTCAAACAGATGCCATATGCTGCCTGGTTAAAGAAACTCCAGCTCTACTTAGTGGCATACCGCCTGTTCAGAGGCAATCTTTGCCTGACGTATAAAGCCATGTCCAACCCAGAATTAATGGACATGCTGCACCTCAGAAAATCCAATCCCATCGAGCCACTACGCCGAGAGACTTGAACCTCAGCACTGAAATAAATAGGACATGCTGGAGGGACAGATTCATAACCCAGAGGCTCCTTCACTCTGGAATAAAATCCCAGTCCAGGTTAGGCAGAGTCCCTCATTGACTCTCTTCAAGAGGAATCTTGATGAGTGGATGGGAGATCGTAGGTTTACCCCGGGTATCACTTCTGTGTCACTGTTAGACAGAGGCACAGTATACTAACCTTGAAAAAGGGCATAGCAAAATAAATTTAAAATTGGTGGCGAAAGCCAAACACATTCTGGCTAGGCTTATAAATGCCCTAGGGCAGATAGCCTAGTGTGAACCTATGAACAAGTGCCGGTCAGCCACTACCTGAAAATTTTGTTTTTCGAGTTTCTGACCTGAAGTCTTCTAAAGCTAAGTACCCCGTTGGGAATCCTTTTTTCTTGCTCTCACCAATGTCAGAAAACGTTAACAATTGTTTTGCTTGTGGAAAGCAAATACCTCCAAGATTTTCATTTTTACTGCGTCATCTGTTTAGGCCCAGACCACGACATTCCTCGCTGTAGGTTTTGTGCCTTGTTTAACACCCGAACTAGTCATCGTCGGGCTATCTTTGTCGCTAAATTCTTTCGCTCTCATTCTCTGTATTCTGAAATGGCTTCGATAAGCCGTCTGACTACCGATCTCCTGAAAAAACGTAAGGCTAAAGACAGAGACAGACCGCATAGGTCCAAAACTACCGACAACGCTTCCGTTAATCTAGCTGTCAGTCCGCTGGTACTCAGTGAGGTGCTTTTGCAGCCCCTGATACCCATTTTTACGGATCCGCAGGCCTCTGTTGAGACCCATTCGGAGACTGATATGCCGCAAGATGCTTCTTTGACTATGGAACCTATGGATGTCTCTAACTTGGATGGGTCTGGAGCCACTGTGCAGGCACCGGCTTCTGAGGGTGTATTCTGATCTTCTGATGTTCGCGTTAAACTTGACAGCTTCGTTTTTGACTAAAACTACTAAGTTTCTCTGGCCTAGAGTTCGCACTACGCCTAGAAAACCAACTACCAAAGCACATGCTCAGGCTTCCTTGCCACACAAACAAATGCTTAGAATGGCTGAAAACCTTATAATTTTAATTAGGGGAAGCCAGCCTTCCCCCTCTAAAAGACAAAGAATTGATTTTCCTTCTGATTCTACATACCATGAGTTCGATGACTCTGATCCCTCTGATTACCAGGATGTACCCTTATCTACCTATGAGGATTCAGATGCAGAGGATTCCATACACTCTGCCTCCCCTCTAGAGGACTTTACTTTTGGTGAAACCTTGCATACTTTGAGAGCATTTCCACTGGGAATGCCAGGACTACCCTCAGTCCAAAAAGAGACTCGGAGAATTTTTAGATTTGCCTCAGCACAGGCCTCTGGATGTTCTTCGTGTTTCACTGTTGCAGTTATTACATTTGGGTTATCCTGCTGGCAGGTTGCCCTCAGCCTGAATTCCAAAGTCTTAGGTCCTGCGTCGGTTGCTGTCACCTCTTCCCTGACGTCAGGTCATCAGTGGTATAAAAGATGCAGCCGACGCCATTTTATTTAGTCTTTCTTGCCGCGCGGTGCCCGAAGCAGAAGCAGTTCGCAAGTGCCGGTCGGCCGATTCCTGAGATTTTCGTGTTAGAGTTTCAGATCCAAAGTCTTCATTAAAAGAGAAGTACCCTGTTGGGGAAACCTTTTTCTTGCTCCAGACCGATGTCAGAAAAAGTTAATAGTTGTATATCTTGTGGGAAGCAAATACCTCATAAGGACTTTCATTCTTACTGTATTCCTTGCCTAGGCCCTGACCACGACATTGCTAGTTGTCAGTTTTGTGCTAGATTTAACCAACGCACTATTAAGCGTCTGTACAATTTTGCATTAAGCTATTTTGGGTGAAGATTTAATTGTACAATGTCGTCGGATAGCCATCCGACTACCGGAGTTAAAAAAAAAAAAAAAAAACGCAAAGAAAAAGAAAAGGACAGGCAACCGAGGTCCAAAACCGGTGACAAAGCTTCTCCTAAGCAAGTCGCCGGTTTGCCAGTTCTCAGTGAGGTGCTTTCGCAGCCCCTGACGCCCGCTACTTTAAAGTCGCAAGCCACTACTGACTTCCACGTGGAGTCGGCCAGGCCGCTGGAAACTCAAGGTAGTGGAGCCTTGGAGACTATTCCCTCAGATGGGTCCAGAGCCGCTGAGCAGGCATCGGCTTCTGAGGGTGTGTTCAGACCTAAACAATTATATATTAAACCTACTTCAAAGACTAAGACACCTTTAAAGGCAAAGAAACAAGTTCATCAGTCACAAGGACAGGCCTCCATGCCCAAAAAACAGATGCTCAAAATGGCCGAAGACTTAATTACCTTGATCAGGGGTTCCCATCCCCCTCCTGATAATTACCTTGATCAGGGGTTCCCATCCCCCTCCTGATAAGAGGCCTAGGCAAGAGACAGAGTATGAATCTTCAGATCAGGTTTCCATTTCTTCTGATTCCTCTTCTGATCAGGAATGTTCTCTTCCCCCAGTGAGGATTCTGATGCTGAAGAATCAATTCCTTCAGCTTCTCCTCCCGAGGACTACTCTTTTGGGGAAACCTTACATACCATGAGGGAGCACTTTCACTGGGAGAGCCAAGACTTTTCAGAATCTAAGAAAAGGCTCAGTGATTTCATTTTACTACCTCAACACAGGCCTCTAGCTATCCCACCTGTGTTGGACATTGTAGATGATGTGTTCTTGGAGTCTAGTCTGACCCCTGACTCTTTACCTCCAGCTCCTGTTAAGCCGGACAGATACTACAGGGTCCCTGACTCTCATAAATGTCTTTTCAAAAACCCTTCTGCGGATCCAGAAACTATTTCTCAGGGTCCAAAGGGGGTCAAGGCTTCTGCTGCAAAAATCCTACCCCCTCTGACAGGGATTCTAGGGCTCTGGATAGATGGGGTAAAAAGGTTTACACATCTACTACTTTGGCTATAAGGGCTTTAAATTGCCATTTTCATATGCTCAAATTTCAGCAATATATCATGACATTGCTTAAACAGAAAATGATGGCAAATTCTGAATGTGCAGAAAACAAAGAAATGAAGGATTTATTGCATGCAGCTGAACAAGTTGGAAAGCATACTTTGCAATGTGGGTTTGATTCTCTGGAGGCCTCCTGCAGGTCCGCTGTTACGGGTTCTGTCATTAGAAGGCATGCTTGGTTAAAGGAACAAAATCTGCCTGACCATGTTAAAGCAAAATTATTAGATGCTCCTTTACAACACGATACCTTGTTTGGTGTTAAGGCAGAAGAGGTGTTAAAGAAAATGGCGGACAAAGCTAAATCTATGCATAGTCAAGGATTTCTTACAGGTACAGCCACCTAGATTTAGCAGACACTGGCCTACAAAGAATTGGTCCTTTCCAGTCTCAGACAGACCTCAAATGGGCAGATCCAGACACCCTGGAGGCAGATCACAGCCGCAAGGATCCTACAGGTCTAAGCAGTGTAGTGCTTCTACCTCCAAAGGTGGAGAGGACAAATCACAATCATGCAGGAAACAGTCCCAATGACTTCCCCCTGCCTGCACCAAGCACTTATCTTCTGGCAGCACCCTTGGGGGGAAAACTAGCACTTTTTTCTCAAAATTGGCACATTATAACCCAGGACAAATGGGTTCTAGACATAGTGTCACAAGGCTACAAGTTTCATTTCCATACTCTGCCAAGGGCAAACGGTTGGCCAGACCTGAAAAAAAATCAATGGGCAGAGGCTCAAAAACAAGTCGCAGCTCTCATGGACATGAGGGCTATTCAACAAGTACCACAGCAAGAGCAGGGACAAGGATTTTACTCAAGACTGTTCTTGGTACATAGAAAGGACAAAGCATGGAGACCAGTTCTGGACCGATCTCTTCTAAACACTTTCCTGAATATACCAAAATTCAAGATGTTGACCTTACAGCAGCTTCTGCCCATGCTGGGCAGCAAGGCTTGGCTCATGACTTTAGACCTATAAGAGGCATACCTGAATGTCCCAATCAGACAACCATGCAGAAGATGCCTCTGGTTCAATGCTGGCTCAAAGCATTACCAATTCTCTGCACTGCCCTTTGGCTTATCTACTGCGCCCAGGGTCTTCACAAAGTGCCTGGCACCAGTAATTGCTTACTGCAGACAAAGAGGAATACAAATATAGCCTTACTTGGACGACTGCTTCATACAAGCAGAGAACAAGGACATTCTACTACAGCATCTGACTTTTGTGATAAAACTCTTCACAGGCCTAGGGTACACAGTCAACAAAAAGAAATCAAAACTAGTACCCTCTCAAGAGATAATATTCCTGGGTGCAAGCTTAAATACAGCTGCCCAGATGGCTTATCTCACTCCAGACAAACAAAGGCAACTGACTACCTATTTCAAGAAAATGGCAACAAAGACCCAGTTATCTGCAAGAAAATTTCTGCAGGCTTTGGGCTTCATGGCATCTTGCATCTTACTAATTCCATATGCAAGACTGCATATGAGGAAATTTCAATTGTACCCAAAAAGTGTCTGGACACAACATTGCCACAGCCTGGAAACAATGATTACTCTAATTCCCTGCCTGCAACAGGAATTTCGATGGTGGGCCAAGACGTGTCACCAAAACAAGGGACAGCCATTCTCACTACCCCCATCCAGGCAGAGTCTAACGACAGATGCATCAGATTATTCCTGGGGGGGCACACATATCCGGAAGAGGCATTCAGGGCTCCTGGTCCACAAACCAAAAGCATCTGCGTAGTAATCAAAAAGAGATGCTAGCTGTTCAAAATGCCCTGACAGCCTTCAAGGACCTACTTCATCTGGGACAACTACTGATAAAGACAGACAACACCACTGTCATGTGGTACATAAGCAGGGGGGCACTCATTCTTACCCCCTGTGCAGACTAGCCATGGCTTTATGGGACACAGCATTGACTTACCAAGTTCATCTGCAGGCACAATTCCTGCCAGGAAAGGAAATTACTCTGGCAGACTAACTAAGCAGAAACCTCATGGATCCCCATGAATGGCACCTGGATCCACAAGTCTTCAACTCGATAACAATGAATTGGGAACGCCCGGACATATATATGTTTGCCTCTCCTCAAAACAATCAACTAAAAAGATTCTGCACAAGGACTTATCACAAACAAGCTTGGAAAGTGGACGCCTTATCTTTCAACTGGACAAACCTATCAGTATATGCCTTTACTCCACTTCCTCTCCTCCCCAGGTTACTCCTAAAGGTCAGGCAGGAGAAACCAAAAATGATTCCGATTGCCCCAGACTGGCCACGCCAGTACTGGTATCCGATCTTAAGGAACTTGTCCCAATGCCCAGCCTGGACCTTGCCTCAAGTACCTCATCTACTGTCCCAGCAAAACAATCAGATTCTGCACAGCCAACTCAGGACCCTAAACCTGGCAGCATGGCAGATAATGTAGCCATACAAACCACACCTCTCAGAAAAGCTGTGATGGATGTCATTTTAGAAGCCAGAAGGCCTAGTACTATAAAATCCTATGCTGGGAAATAGAAGAGATGTTGGGCTTGGAACCAAGCTCAAGGAACTGATACAGCTGTCCCAAATATTCCTCAGATTTTGCAGTATTTAACTGAGATGCTGGACAAAGGCCTATTTTTTTCATCAATTAAAATCCATGCCTCTGCCATTTCGGCTCATTGCAATACAGAGCCACCACTCTTTTCTCATCCTTTATAAAGGCAGTACCTCAGAGGAGCCAAAAACTTAAGGCCTCCAAGGAGAACGCCAATATCTGCATGGGACCTCAATTATGCCTTGGAAAAACTCACCTTACTGCATTTTGAGCCAGCTGCTACTGCGGACATAAAGTTCTTATCTTGGAAAACAACTCTGCTCCTAGCAATAACTTCTGCAAGACGAGTTTCAGAGCTACAGGCTCTCATGGCTGTGGAACCCTTTATCATTTTCTATCCAGACAGGGTCTCTCTGAGAACCAACCCTACATTTATGCCTAAGATATGGTATCCAGTGTAGCCCTTAACCAAACAATTAATTTGCCTACCTTTTATCCAAATCCACAGAACAAGGGGGAGAAAATTCTGCATTCTTTGGACGTACACAGACAACTTAGATTCTATTTGGACAAAACTGAAGTTTTCAGAAAGACAGAGCAATTACTAGTGGCATATGCCACAGCATCACAAGGAAAAGCTATCTCCAAGCAGACTATTTCAAAGTGGATAGGTCACTGCATTCGTTTCTGCTACTCACAGCATGGCAAACCAGTGCCTAAGGGCATTAGGCCACATTCACCCAGAGCTGCAGCCACTTCTGCAGCCTTTCTCAGGGGAGTACCAACCAAGGACATTTTGGAGGCTGCTACTTGAAGTTCAGTGCATACCTTTACAAGGCATTACAATCTGCCTCTTTACTCTAAGTCCAGTGCAGGCTTTGCCACTGCAGTTCTGCAGGGCCTCATAGCCTCTCCTAATGCTGTTTAGCTCCAGCCCCCCAACCATAGCTGTGGGGCTCAACCCAAATGTAATGACTGCAACAGTGATACACGAAGAACATTGTACAGTTATGTACACTTACCATAAATGTAGATGTTAGAGTGTATTCACTGTTGCAGTCCAGGTTACCCACCCGCCATCCCCCTTATTTTTACTGGAACTTATCTTTACTTCTCTAATCTATGCAACCTAGGTGGTGTATTTGCTTAGAGATGAAGGTAATGCTTATTTTGGTGCATGTATGTGTTGTTTACATATTTTTAGCCTACTTTTTTGGGGGCACCTGACATCTGGGGCAAGAAAAAATAAATAAAATGACGTTGGCTGCATCTTTTATACCCCTGTCGACCTGACGTCAGGGAAGAGGCGACAGCAACCGATGCAGGACCCAAGACTTTGGAATTCAGGCCAACTGAGGGCAACCTGCCAACAGGATAACCCAAATGTAATGACTGCAACAGTGAATACACTCGAACATCTACATTTATGGTAGGTGTACACAACTGTACTTTATACCCCCTGTCCTGGACATTGTAGATGATGTCTTCATGGAATCCAGTCTTACTCCTGATACTTTACCACCAGCTGCTAGACAGCCTGACAGGTACTACAGAATTCCTGACTCTCACAAATTTCTCTTTAAGAGTCCCAGTGCGGATCCAGAGACTATTTCCCAGGGACCTAAAGGCATTAAGGCTACTACAGCCAAAAACCCTACCCCTTCAGACAGGGATTCTTGAGCTTTAAACAGATGGGGTAAGAAGGTATATACCTCTGCAACTCTTGCCATCAGGGCTTTGAATTGCCGGTTTCCACATGTTGGAAGTACCAGCAGCGTATTATGGAACTAATTAAATAAAGAAAATGTTGTTGCTTCCAGATTGTGCAGAAAATAAAGATTTACAAGAGTTAATGCATTACTTTGCAGTGTGGTTTTGATGCCTTAGAAGCATCTTGCAGGGCTGCTGTCACTGGGTCTGTACTGAGAAGGCATGCTTGGCTGAAGGAGCAAATCTTGCCAGACCATGTCAAAGCAAAATGACTAGATGCTCCATTAAACCAGGAAAGTATGTTTGGCGCAAAAGCAGAAGTTGTTAAAAAGATGGAAGAAAAAGCTAAATCTATGCAAACTGTTAAAGATTTCTTACAGGTGCAGCCACCTAGATTCAGTGGGCATTGACCTTCAAAACACTGGTCCTTTTCAGTCCCTCCCAGGCATTCTCAGTCCAAACCCAGGGGCAACAGGCCACCATGACTACAGTGTCAGAGTATGCAGAGATCTAAACAATGGAGTGCTCCCTCCTCTAAAACAGGGAGTGGTAAGCCACCCCCTTATGGAAAAAGTTCACAATGACTTGTTTATCTTGCTTCCCAGCAAGGCCCAGGTACTTGTACCTGTAGGAGGAAAACTCGCCCTGCATGCAAAAAAACTAGATGTCCATTACCCGGGACCGATGAGTCCTAAACATTGTATCCCAGGGATACAAATTCCACTTCCACTCACTGCCAACCCCAAGCAGGTACCAGACCCTCCTCCAAACCAGTGGCCAGAGGCTCAAAAGCAAGTACTTTTTCTTCTCAGTATCAGGGCTATTCAACCTGTGCCAATAGAGCAGAGGGGACAGGGTTTCTACTCCATACTGTTCCTGATGCCCAGAAAAGAGGGCTCTTTGCACCCTATCCTAGATATCTCAATTCTCAACACCTTCTTGGTCGTCCCAGAATTAAAAATGCTGACTCTGCAACAGCTTCTTCCTATGCTAGCCAAGGACGCCTGCTAGTCCCCCTAGACCTAAAAGAAGCTTATCTACATATCCCCATAAGGGAATCTTGCAGGAAATATCTACGATGTTTTTCGTGTTTCACTGTTGCAGTCATAACTGTAGGGTGCTCCTGCCGGCAGGCAGCCCGAGGTCGGCCAGAATCCCAAAGTCTGGGTCCGGCGTCGGCTGTATAAGCTAGTACCCTGACGTCAGTATGCTTTGGTACATAGCCCTCAGCCGACGCCATCTTCTCCAGTCTTTCTTGCCGTGCGGTGGAAAGCAGCTCACAAGTCGTTGGTTGGCGATTTTCGAACAGCGTATTTGGTTGTTGTCGGTCCGAAGTTCTTACTTCTCTTCTCAAAGCTAAGTACCCGTTGGGAATCTTTTCTTGTTCCTCCGATGTCAGAAAAGTTAATAATTGTATAAGCGTGGGAAACAAATACCTCATAAAGATTTCCACCCTTACTGTCTACCTTGCTTAGGCCCTGACCACGACGTTTCTTGTTGTCGGTTCTGTGCCAGGTTTAACTCTCGTACTATCAAGCGCAGGTACGATTGGGCTTTAAATTATTTTGGCAGATGCTTCAATTATAGAATGTCGTCGGACACTACCGGAGTTCAAAAGAAGCGCAAAGACAAAGACAGGCCTCCAAGGTCCAAACAGGACTCGTTGCAGCTGGAGCCAGCGTCCGGTTCGGTTGTCGCCAGTGAGGCTTTTGCAGCCCTGTCCGCCACTTCTGAACCGATGGCGATCACGGACTCCCATGGGGAGCCATCAAGGCCAACTATTTTAACTGCTGCAGGACCTTCGGACGTCGCTCCTTCAGATGGGTCCGGAACCGCTGTGCAGGTACCGGCTTCTGAGGGGGTTTTCAGGCCTACTCACATCACTATTTCAAAGGCAAAGACTCCTGTTAAGTCTAAAGTTCCAGCTCAAGCTGCTTCTGAATCCACTCCCAGGACACAAAAGCAATTATTCAGGATGGCTGAAGATTTGCTTACAATGATTAGGGGTTCTCACCCCCCTCCTGAGAAAAGGCCTCGACAGGATGTTACTCTGGATTCCTCTGACCAGGCTTCTGTATCTTCTGTTTCTTCCTCAGATCAGGACTATTCCTTTCCTCCTTATGAGGATTCGGATGCTGAGGACTCTTTACCTCGGCCTCTCCTGAGGATTTTTCTTTTGGGGAAACCTTGCATGAGATGAGGGAACATTTTCATTGGGAAGGACAGGAGTATTCTGCTTCCAAGAAGAGCAGTGCTTAGAGAATTTCTTCTTCTTCCTCAGCATAGGCCTTTAGCTATCCCTCCTGTTTTGGACATTGTAGATGATGCTTTTCTGAGGCTAATTTGAATCCTGATTCCATGCCTCCTGCTCCTTCTAAGCCTGATAGATTTTATAGGGTTCCTGACTCTCATTTATTTTATTTAAAACCCTTCTGGATCCTGAAACTATTTCTCAGGGCTCTAAGGCTGCTAAGGTTGCTACTTCTAAAATCCTATTCCCTCTGAGAAGGATTCTGTGCTTTAGACAGGTGGGGAAAAAGGTATACACTTCTGCTACCCTGTCTGTAAGGGCTTTAAATTGCCAGTTTCATATGTTTAAATATCAGCAATTTCTTTTTGTCTGTTTTAAAGCAAAAGCTTGCTTCCCTTCCTGCTTGTGCAGAGGTTAAGGAACTTCAGGATGTTTTGCATGCTACTGAACAGGTTAACAAACATAGCTTACATTGTGGCTTTGATGCTTTGGATGCTTCTTGCAGGGCTGCTGCCTCTGGTACTGTGATTAGGAGACATGCCTGGCCATTTCAGGAACAAAGTTTACCTGAACAGGTTAAGGCTAAGTTATTAGATGCCCCTGTTCAACATGATGTCCTTTTGGATCCAAGGCTGAGGAAGTTATTAAAAGATGGAAGAAAAGGCAAAATCTATGCAGACTGTAAAGATTTCTTGCAAGTTCAGCCTCCTAGATTTTCCAGGAATTGGCCCTCTAAAATTGGTCCTTTCCCACATCTGACAGGCCTCAAAGGGAAGATATAGGCTCCAGAGGTGCGTGGTCAAGGCCAGGCCTCTTACAGATCTAGACAATGGACTGCTTCTTCACCTAGAAGGGGAGAAGACAGATCCCAATCTCAAAGAAAGCAAACTCAATGACTCTCTCGGTTGGGCTTCAGGACCCCTTCACCTGGATGCCCCTCTCGGAGGAAAACTGTCTCTTTTTTACAGAAATTGGACTCGTATTACCCAGGACAGATGGGTATTGGATGTGATTTTAAAAGGTTACAAATTCCACTTTCACACTTTGCCAAGGGCTCACGGTTGGCCAGATCTGCCAAAACATCAATGGTCAGAGGCCTTAATTCAAGTGGATGCTCTTCTGGCCATGAGAGCCGTAGAGCCTGTTCCACTCTCGGAGATGGGAAAAGGGTTTTATTCAAGACTGTTTCTGGTTCCCAGAAAACAAAACTCATGGAGACCTATTCTGGACCTTTCTGTGTTAAACACCTTCTTGGAAATTCCAAAATTCAAGATGCTTACTCTGCAGCAGCTAATTCCAATGCTCTCTCAGGACGCCTGGATGGTGACATTGGACTTAAAGGAAGCCTATTTACATATTCCCATCAGGCAAGAACGCAGGAAATTCCTCAGGTTCAAGGCAGGTTCGAGGCACTTTCAATTCTCTGTTCTGCCCTTTGGTTTATCTACTGCCCAGAGTCTTCACCAAGTGCCTGGCACCAGTAGTGGCTTACTGCAGATACCCCTATTTGGACGACTGCCTTATTCAGGCAGACAGCAAAGATCTTCTACTTCAACATCTGGACTTTGTTCAACGTCTTCTCCTCCTACTGGGATTCTCAGTGAACATAAAAAGGTCACATTTGATCCCTTCTCAACAAATGGTATTCTTGGGAGCCCTCTTAAATACAACCTTACAAAGGGCCTTCCTCACTCCAGAAAAACAAACTCAGCTGGCTTCTACTTTCAACACCTTGGCAACTCTATCTCAGCTCACTGCAAGGAAATTCCTGCAGGCTCTGGGCTACATGGCTTCCTGCATTCTGTTGATTCCAAACGCAAGGCTTCACATGAGAAAGCTTCAATGGTATCTGAAAGGTGTATGGTCACAGCATTACCACGATCTGGATATTCTGATTCCTCTGATCCCCTGCCTTCGGAGGGAGTTCCTCTGGTGGTCCAGGGCATGCACTCTAAACGAAGGAAAACCTTTTCGTCTTCCTCAACCTACTCAAATCCTAACCACGGACGCCTCGGATTATGCTTGGGGAGCACACTTTCTAGACAATTGCCAGCAGGGAACCTGGACAAAGGACCATCTACACTGGCACATCAATCTGAAGGAAATGTTGGCAGTTCAAAATGCCCTTCTAGCCTTCAAGAACCTTTTACAACCAGGGCCTCTGCTAAAGACAGACAACACCACGGTCATGTGGTACATCAACAAGCAGGGGTTCTCATTCATACCCCTTTGCAGACTAGCTATGGTTTTATGGGACACAGCTCTAAATTTGAATCTACATCTCAGGCTCAATTCATTCCAGGAAACAGAATCTCTTAGCAGACAGCCTGAGCAGAAACATTTCAGATCCTCACGAATGGATGCTAGACACCAACTTATTCAACAAGATTACTGCAGTTTGGGGATGTCCCCAGATAGATCTGTTTGCATCCCATCTCAATCATCAGCTGCCTGCGCTTTTGCACCAGGTCCTTCCACAAAACAGCTTGGAGAGTGGATGCCCTGTCCTTCAGCTGGAGAAGCCTTTCAGCATATGCCTTCCCTCCTCTTCCTCTACTGCCTCGGTATTACTGAAGATAAAACAGGACAAGCCCAAGTTCCTCATCTTGATTGCTCCAAATTGGCCTCGACAGTTTTGGTATCCAACTTTAAAGCTCCTGTTCTCGGGGCCTCCTTGGATTCTCCCACTGAACCCTTCGCTTTTGTCCCAGCATCAGGGTCAGTTACTACATTCCAACCTCAAGACCCTTTGCCTAGCAGCTTGGCTCTTCAAAGAAATTTGATTTCGCTAGTCTTCCCAAACAAGTTTTGGATGTTCTTTTGGAAGCTAGACGGCCTAGCACTAGGAAATCCTATGCCTCTGAATGGAAGAGGTTTTGTATTTGGATGCAGGACCGAGGCTCGGTTCCTCAGGTACCTGATCTCTCTTCTATTTTGCTTTACCTTTGAACTTTTATCTAAAGGACTTTCCTTTTCTTCCATTAAGATTCATGCTTCTGCTATCTCCTCGCATTTCAGTTCTGATCCTCCTGTTTTTCTCATCCTTTGGTGAAGCAGTTCTTGAGAGGGGCTAAAATTTGCGGCCTCAAGGACCCCTCCTGTCCCTGCCTGGGATCTTAATTATGTTTTAGAAAAACTTACTTTGCCTCCTTTTGAGCCTGCTGCATCTTCAGATATTAAGTTTTTATCCTGGAAGACTGT
>NW_025054557.1:0-8491 GCF_019279795.1 Protopterus annectens
GCATGAGCCTGTGGAGCATCTAATATACACAAAGGTGCGCGAAGAAGCTGAGAAGCTGCGAGGCACGCCTCTGTTTTGGCAGCACACATCAAAGCTCAGACTGCTGCCAAAAGGGTGAGGGTTCTAAAATTGGAATGGGTAGGTTACTCCACAGAACCAGCAAACTAGCCAGTTCCCTGCCATCTGACTGTAGCTGTTGGGGAGCAAATGAACTGATAGGGCTACCAAGGCAGGAAAGAATAGGTTGCAGGGCAGTTTACCTAGCTTGGGAATGCCCCACTGTTTCATCATGGAAGGAATGGGCTGATTGGGTGCAAATAATGTAGCCATTAGGTAAGGTAATGTGTAGGACAAAAAAACTTTTTGTGCATAAGGTGTGATGATACCCAATCACTGCAATGGTCTGTGCCATTGGCACTAGACTAATTGTGCCTGCATAAACCTAAATAGGTTTCTCTTAGTGCAGTGGGGCAGTGTTGATCTGATTGTGATCCTGGCAACATATGTATGCTTCTGTGCTAAGCTTGTGATTGCATTTATTTTCCATACAAGTGTTAATAAAATACTAAATGTGGTCTTGAGAGGAAGCATGGAGCATGAAAGAGCAGAATGTAAGGCATTCACAACAGTTCTTCTATTTATTTCTATACATTACATTTATTTAAAGTCATTTTTCATTTGGCTGTCTGAAATAAATGAAATTTTACACAGTTAGTCTATACACTGGACCCATAGAGATTAGTGTTCCCTTGACTCAGATCTCTTCTGATTCATGCAAATGGCATCTAAGTTGGTGGATTCTTCTTATCAGTTTTTGACAGGCAAGTCCTTTGATCTTTCTCATTCCACAGTTACACTACTTAGGGGATGCACCATTCTTGTTTGGGGAGGATACAGTCTGGTCCATATGACACAAAGTTTCTGGTCCTTTTGACTAATGCCATATAGTCTACTAATCCCTGCTTAGACATTTTTTATTTCCTAGATCTTTTGACAGTGGTTCCAGAAGTCCACATTTCCTTAGTGATTGTTTAGATAATGTGATGCTCCTGTTGGATACTAACCAGTAAGCAGGAGTTCACTCACATTATCAGTGCTGAATGGAGTGGATCTTCAAGACAAATTATATTTTTCTGCAGTTTTCATTTCCAGCAGTCTAGTGAGCATACCTCTCAACTGTACAGATTTTCTTTTCACAGGATGTCCAGATGTTTGCTTCATATTTTTGGTCCATTTCTCATAAAATTGTGGTTTTCTGGCAAATCATTAACAAATCACTGAGGGTTGGAATCAAAATATAATGACAGACATTTGTGTTCAAGATGTCTCATACCTTGCCAAATTCATGTGTTCTACAATCTGTCATTCTATCAATTTTCCTACAAAGTTTGTAAAACAATATTTAAAAGTGGCTCCTATTTTGGGCCTTTTTGCACCCCATTTTTTGATAGCTTTCACGATTCTTGGTCTAAGAGGTTGAGAGTATTCTAGTAGACGGGTTTCAGGGGTGCATCTGATGGTTTCATTATTAGTCTTAGTGTCCTACACAGTAGACGTGATATGCAGGAAGTGGAGTCACCCAGGTTTCAATTTGATTTTCTTCATTTGAACCATATTTCAAGTACATTTCCGCTTTATTCCTTCCTCACTGCTTAAAACAAAGAGATTCCCCTATAACACAAACCTGTTGAGGCCCTTGTGCCTTGTCCAGTTCAACTCTTCACCAAGTATATTCCAAAGCAACAGTAACTGTGGTGCTTCCTTCCTGACCTTGGTATATTTAGTTTCTTATGCTTCATCAGTTTTGTAAAGTACTTTATCATTTTGACATATGTTTCACTAACACTTGATTCACTTCTCAGAGATAATCATCCATATATAACGTCCTTCAAATTATAGTTTGACTACTCTTATTTTGATTAGTTTCTACATAAGAAGCATTTTCAAATTGAGTCTTTTCCATCATTGTTTTCCTACTCCCTGTTCTCAACTCAGAAAGATTAGACGGGAAAATGGGAAAGATTTCCTGTATTCATTTGGCCTTTACTGTCTGCTTTAGATGCCTGGTGCAGGCATTAGCTACTCCTCCACCAGAGATTATCTTGCTGATATTTTCTTTTCTTTTTTTAATGAAACCCCCAGTAATCAGACTTCCACTTCCTGTCCTCTAATGACCCATTGGTTTCACTATGGTGACAACCAACCCATTTGTTCTTATGCTAAGTTGAGAAAAGTGTGGACAAGAGAAAGAGAACCGTTGTAAATGCCTTACATTTTCACTCTGTCTTGCTGTTTCATTCTCGACAGAACTTGAGCTAAGGTAGTCATTGTTCCCCCTGGATCCAAGGTTGTTCTCAGGTTTTCGTTGCATGAGGCTCTTCTCCCTTGCTCCATGCAATGGCGGCTGGCTATCCTATAAACTGCTACCCTGGAGGGCCCTCTCATACCTTCATGTATCCTTGGAACAATCTATTGGATTAAGTTGCACTGTGTGCCACCTGACACAATAGCTGCATAAGCAATCTGGGTACTTATGTTGGGTCCAAGTAATTATTACCTGTATCACGGACTTTCTCACCCCAAGATGGCTGAGCTAATGTCAGGCATTCACACTCACTCTCCCTTGGTCCTACCAGCACCTGAACTACTAGTAGAACCTGAGTCACTGTCAATGTCAGACTTAACTCTTCTATGCTGCATAGCTGAGGAGCATTTAGCTTTTATTTTCAACTTCTATTTAGGTCAAGACTACGATTTCTTAGTTTCTCTTAAAGCTTGTGACTTGGTCCCTTGTGATTATAACTTCTTTTTTTTATCTATTGAGATCTACTTCTGGGATATTTACTTTGCTTTCTCTGGAAAGAAGTTGATGTTCCATTTCACTGAGCTTATTGTTTTCACTGGAGTTAAATTTCTTGCTTTCAAAGACATTGTTTCTAATGACAGTCACCTCATACTGACAAATTCTGAATTGTAGGCTTTATCAATGTCTCCACTTACCTGATCTGTCATATAAAGAAACCTTCACTGCATACCAACCCTGCATTCCAGAGGTGGCCACAAAGATTAATTTGAGTTTATTTTATAGTCTTTGGTTCTCAATATGCTAGCCAAGGAATTTATCATCCTTTGGATGAGAGTTTAAACTGGGTAAATGTTTAAAATCTCAGGACTTGCTTTAGCATGTCCTATAAAATGGAGACCAAGTGTCTGAAAATCTGGACTTACATATACTAAGACTGAGATAGCCATATCTGAGAATATTCCCTTTTCTCTGAGGTATGGTGATCTTGTAGTTGCTATATATAAGTTTGGGATGCTTGGGGGGGGGGGTGCTACTGCATCGGGGGCACAGGGAGGTAAAAATTAAGTTTAAAGGAGAAGAGTGATGTTTAGTGTCTGTTCTTCTCTCTTTTTTTTACCTTATTTTCCTGATCTCTCAATACTAGGCAATGCAAATCTCAAGATTTCGATAGAGACGCCAATACGCTGAGGTTGTATCCACCTTAGGTAGTTGTAGCCCAGGAGGATATAAAAGACCTCTTAAAATGAAACTATTGGAGATTTACCCAATGCCTTTGCCAAATTTCCTCTTGTCAGAATGAATACCAGATTGGGTCTGCTCTTAAAATAGGCCTAGTGGGGCTAAGATGGTCAGCAAAACATAAAATCTTTTCCATTAAGTGGATGTGCACAGAACGCTTAAGTACTGCATAGACATAAAAAAGACCCCAAGAAAAGTGTGTCTTCTCTGTCTTTTTTTTTTGCCAAGAGATGCAAAGACAAAAAGATTAATAATGAGTGCCTTGCAATTAGAAAGTCACTTGAATCATATTCTGTTACGATATGGCAAAACTTTCACAAGGCTTCCTGTAAATACATTCTACCAGGTGTATAAACTTACAACCACCTTCTCTAATGTTTCTTAGATGACATTTGTGCAGCTGATAACTGGTCTATCTAAAAAAAAAAAAAATTGCAAATATTTCAAACTAGGTGTGACCTCAGGTTTCAGGTCTTGAGCCATAGCTTTCAATGGAGATATGTGTTGGGATGGCTGTCTGGGATATGCCAGGCTCTGCTTTTGGTGTTCCTGCAGCCAAGGCTCTATAAAATCCTGAGAGAAATGGTAACTACTTTCAAGTAATTTTATCTGAAGGCACTCTGTTTGTAGGGTAACACCCTCCACCCCTTTGATCTTCTGTCTTATTTATTTTACATAATCAGAGCAGAAGGCCAATATTATGAAATTATGAGGTTGGGAAGTGACAGTATGTAAAGAGATTCTGTATACCTGGTAATTCTAGCATATGCATCATACGACATGCTTGTCTTTTTAGCTGGAATCCTATTGACAGATGCAGTGTTATGGTGATTTACTACGACTTTTGTTTATGCTTCTATCAGCTTTCTCATGGTTGCTGACAATACATTTAGTAGTGTTAACACTATATATATTGGGAGTAACTGGCAGTTTAAAAGTATTGTTGGCTAATGTGGTTAATGCCACTGTGTTACTTCACTGGAACAAATTACTAAGCTTCAAGATTACAGGAAAATGAGCATATCAGTAGTAGCATATCAGGTTCATAGGTAAACACCAGGATAACAACAACTAGGGCCCTTTATAGCATAGCTATGAAACCCAAATGTATCCCTTGAGTTATTATGCCTTAGCTAGGGCATGATTTAACAGCTGCCACTTTCCATCAGAGAGACATAGATACTAGAGATCTTGAGGGTGAATTTCACGATTCCCATCCACTTTGGTCAGGTTGTGTTTGGGCTGGGATGAGGAAAGGCTCTGCTTCAGTTTGATAGGAAACCTGATCCAGAGAATGGGAATTCTCTGAGGCATACACCCTTCCCTCCAACATGCCCTATTTATATGGTAAGCGAGATTTAAGTCCTTAGATCTAGTAGTTCTGATGCTGTTTGTTTGGCAGATATCCAAAAGGTCCATCAGAACAGGGATCTGATGCTGTTTGTTTTACAGATATGCAAAATGTCCATTAGAACAGGGATTTGATGCTGTTTGTTTTACAGATATGCAAAAGGACTATCAGAGCAGGGTCCTTGGATGCCAGGAATATATCACCTCTCAACAGTCTGTAGGAAACGAGTATAGAGAGAGGGTTTTAGGATGTTCTGCATAGGGCATTTTGTTTATACCCTGTATTCTTTTTGTGAAGAACTGCTGTTAGTGTTCCAGTTGTTGCATGTGCCTGGTCTGGTGCATACTGAAGGGGGTGTTACAGTCAATGACGGGTATGATGAAGGCCGAATACTGTAGCACAGTGACTTCCCTGGACCTAGATGCCATGCCCTTATTTATAAGCTGAGTGGCATAGAATGATTTTCTTTCTACCTTAGACACTTGTTGGTCAAAAGCCAGATTATTATCTACACATGTCTCCCAAATCCCTGACTACTGGGTCTTCTCTTAGGGTTTTTTTATCAATGGGGTAGTCTCCCAGGGTGGATGACTTCCCAAAAGGTACTATTATGCATTTCTCGCCATTGAATTTTAAACCTGGGTCCTATCTGTGAGCCAGATGGCTATCCAGCATGTGTTACACAGGGGTTTGTGCCTAATTCTTTCATTTTGTTTGCAGTTCTGAGTGTGGTATTGTACCCAATGCCTTAGCTAGGTCAAGGTAGGCAGTATGAAGTGTTTTGTCCTCATCCATTGCCTTGGTGACCTTCTCAAAGAAGTCCACCATGATTAGTAAGCATAACCTGCCCTTCACAAAACCAAACTGGGTTGGGTCCAGTGTCTGAAGGTTTCCCATGTCATTATTAGTCATTTACATGATGATTCTTTCCATGGTTTTGCATATGAGACTAGTCAGTCTAATTGTGGATACGTTGATCTGTTCTTGTGCTGTTCCCCATATGCATGGCACAAAGCCTGATCAGAGGCTATGGTTGAATAGTAACTACATTGGCCCTGGTAGGTAATATTTCAAGCTGTTTAGGCGGCATCTTGGGATATTACTAGGGCTCATTGAAGCTGTGTTGTTGGCCTTAGTGAGTGCATCCAGGACCTGTTCCCAACTGATAGTTGGTGGGGGTATGCTTGATTGTATTTCCTGGAGAGCAGCTGGAGGAGTGGAGGGGCAAAGTTGGAGCTAAATTTGCCAGCCAGTAGATTTGATACATCTCTCAGCTCCACAAATGTGGCTTCCTTTGCAACCAGTTTGGCATACTGTTGAGTACTGCCTTTAAGATTTTAGACATAGTTAAAGAAGGCATTATGGTTGTCCTTGGCTTGGGACATTATCTGTATCTTAAAATTGGCTTTGTTGGACTTAATTGGCCCTCTTAGTTGTCTATTTAGCTTGATTCATAGGTTTATGGGTGTTTACTAGGCTAACAACTACAAGGGCCTTTTTAAGCCTAGCCATGCATCCCAAATCTCTGACAAGTTCTGGTGTCCTTGTTAACTATAAGCAGGGGCTTAGGAGATGAAACATTTACAAGTAGGGTCCTGGGAGAGGAACCATTTTCAGGTTGCCTTTGTCCATTAGAGACATAGGTGCCAAGCCAGGGAATTTCCTGTTCTCCATCCAGTTGTCCAAATTACACTTGAATTGTGTTAGAGAGGAACTCTGCTTCACAGGGATGGGAAGCCTGTTCCAGAGACAGGGTAGTCTCTGGGATAAATACCTATCTCTCCAGCAGGTTCTATTTATATCACAGGCAAGGTTTAAGTCTTTAGAACAGGTAATTCTGGTGCTGTTTGTTTTGCTGATATGCAGTAGGTCCAACAGAGAGGGATC
Source organism: Protopterus annectens (assembly GCF_019279795.1). Classification (NCBI taxonomy): domain Eukaryota; kingdom Metazoa; phylum Chordata; order Ceratodontiformes; family Protopteridae; genus Protopterus; species Protopterus annectens. The sequence continues at coordinate 6,783 of NW_025054557.1, forward strand.
TGACAATGCTGTGCATGCCAGGTATAGTTCTCCCCTCAACAGCCTGTAGGAGACAGAATACAGGATAGGGCCTTGAGGCAGTCTGCATAGGACATTTTACTTATTCCCTGCATTCTTTTAATGAGGAACCTCTGTGGATGTTACATTTGTTGCATGCACTTGGTTAGGTACATACCAAAGGGGGCATTGCACTCAATGACAAGTCTGATGAATGCCAAATACAGTGGAACAATGACATCCTTGGACCAAGATGCCGTACCTTTGTTTATAAATTGTGCAACATAGAATGATTTCCTCACTACTGTAGACACGTGATGGTCAAAGGCTAGATTACTGTCTATGTGTGTCCCTAAGTCCCTGACTACTAGGTCATCTTTAAGGGGTGTGTTGCCAATATGATAATTACCTGGGATGGATGACTTCCCGAAGGATACTATTATGCTTTTCTTGGCATTTACATTTAGTCCATGGCTCTGAAACTAGTTGCTTATCTGCGTCAGCCCTTCCTGGAGAACATTTGTGTTGGTGCAGGATTCAGTGACAGTAACTAATTTTCAATCATCTGCAAATTTAGTCAGCCAGAAACCATTGACATTGGCTTTGACTTCAGAGAAGTAAATGCCAAAAAAAGAGTGGTCCAAAGGCTGATCCCTAAGGGACTCCACTTGTGACTGGCCTCTTTGTAGAGGTGGACTCCCCAATTTTAACTTCCTGGTTCCTGTCTGTGATCCAGTTGGCTATCCACTGGGTAACATATGGGTTTGTACCCAGCCTCCTGAGTTTACCAACAATGCCCAAGTGGGGTATTATGTCAGATGCCTTGGCCAGGTCAAGGTAGGTAGTGTGGACCATTTTGCCCTCATCCATTGCTTTGGTGACCTTCTCAGAGGTGTCCACTAGGTTGAGTAGGGACAATTTGCCCTTGATGAAACCAAACTGGGGTATGTCCAGAGTCTGGAGATTTACTATATCATTACTGATCATTTCTATGATAGTTCATTCCATGTCTTTGCATATAAGACTGTTGAGAAAGATTTTATCTTTTTGGGTGTTACACTTCCTAATTTTATCTATGACTGTTTTCTTTTATTGTACAACCTATTCAATTTTGGATTCCACCAGGGTGGTTTGTTTTAGTTGTACAGAGTTTCTGTGAACAATTCCACATGGGCTGCTGTGTTAACAGGGTATGGATTTTGACAGGTTATCACTTAATAAAAAGTAGTTTGTTTTGGAATAATTATATGGTATACCAGGGTTACAGAACTGATTTTTATCTTGAAGAAAACAGCTCTGTGGTCTGACCTTACCAGAGAAAGCATGACAATAGGGTGTGCAGTGTTCTCCCATTTTTGTGAGTACCAAGTCCAGTTCCTCTAGTGGGCATATGGATTATCTGATGTTCTTCGTGTTTCACTGTTGCAGTCATCACCTGTGGGTTATCCCTGCTTTGGTAGCCCTCGGCCAGCCCGAATACCAGAGTCAATGTTTTTCTGCATCGGCTGCCATCACCTGTAGTCTGATGTCAGGTCCTCAGTGCTATAAAGTAAGGCAGCTGACGTCATTGCATCAGTCTTTCTTGCCATGGAGCCTGTAGCAGAAGCAGTTCACAAGAGTGCCGGTCGGTTGCTACCAAAGTTTAAATTTCAGCTGAAAATGTCTAAAGCTAAGTACCCCATTGGGGACCCCTTTTTCTTTACAAACGTGTC
>NW_025054558.1:0-8862 GCF_019279795.1 Protopterus annectens
CTGTTCTTTCCCCTTTGTGGGTTTTTTTGGGGGGTTTTTTTTTTTTGTGTCCTCCCCATGTTACGAAGACATGTCTGCATTATTTCTTCCTGGGCCCTCTGCTGAAAATTGTTTTTTTTTGTTTCCAAGTCAGACTGTCCTGATTATTTCGAAATGTTAAATAAAATTGACAGGCATTTGAATTTCCAGACTTCGGGTTTCTGAATGCTTTGTTTAATTTCTTACATATTTGATGAATTGCAGTGTGCAGTATTGTTTGTCTCATAGCTACAGGATTTGTTGTTTCGATTCTTGGCTGTGGTGCCTTCTTTTGTGGAGTCATCATCTTATCTCTGTGTTTTGTGTGGATTTGCTCTGGTATCCTGCCATTTACAAAGAGCGTGTCTACAGTATTTCTCCCTGGGCCTCTGCTGAAAAATTGTTTTTTCCATCAAGTAAAATTGACAGGCAATTTGAATTTCGAGACTTCATAGTCTTCAGAAAATACATAGTAAAAACCAACTTTTTATTCTAGCAATAAATATATAGTAACACAACCTTTTATTATAGCAATTTTTATATTTATAAGATGACTATTTGAAATTTTCCTTATTTTTGGAAGGTTGTAATATTTTGGTTAGTGGCTTTGTCCAGGTGTTTTTTGTGCTAAAGGGGTTGACAGCTATGGTGAGAACTGGAATTAATTAAATGATAGCCATTTAAGTTTTCCAGTCTTCCTCTGGATCGTCACAAAACAGCTGATTTGGCGTAGTGGTATGCCATTTGCTCTTGACTGTTTTGCACAGGGACCTTGTCTGTAAAATATACGATGGTCCAACACAGCATTTTTCTTTCAGCAAAGCAGGTGATTTGGCACTTGATCAGTTATGTTCTGACTCTTTTGGTGGACTTTGGCAGTAAAATGTAGCTGGGTGGTAATCGCCGTGTGCCAGCATCTTTATTCTAGCAACTTTCCAAAGATTATACAAGCAATTTGGGGCCGCCCAATGTGTCCCTGGTTTTGCCCCTTCTTTGACAGTACCAATAACACCACCACCCACCCACCACCCACCACCACCACCACCCACCTATTTGCTTTTTCCAGACTTCTTGTGCTTTCTTGAAGTTGAGATGCAGTTGAGCATTGAGCAGATTTACAAGGAGCTGAGAGCTGCAGGGAAGAAGAGAAGTTTAGTGCTAATAGCTTTAACAGGCTGTGTGCTTGCTTTTGATGCAGAAGGTTGTTGGTTCTACTCCCATAAGGGGTGAATGCTGAAAGTTGAAATACTAATTATGAGCCTGTTATCAGTTTGCCTAAGTATCCATTTCCTATTGCAATATTACTAGCTTATTTTAATGTAATTTAGGCAATTTATTCCACAGGGCATCAGACACTTTATTGTTCGATGAAACTATGAAATGTAAAGGTGATTACTAACCAACCTCTTCATTACAGATTTATTTAACGTGGAATTATTTAGATTACTTTTACTACTTCAGAGATTGTGCATATTTACTGATAATGGTGGACTGTAGAATTGTGCATATTTACTGATAATAGTGGACTGTAGAAGTTTGAGTAGACTTTATGATGGAAATGTTCTGAATTGGACAGTTTTGTTTCATTGTTTACTGGAAAAATGTTCAAAGCAATAGGAAGGTGTATCAAAGATACATATGTTTCATATGCAAGGGGCCTATGATTTGAAAACAGCCCAGAATTAATTTTTATCTGCCTTGGTAAAATGTATTTTCTTTGAATGTGGATTTTAATGTTGTTTCAGTGAATGTGAGTTTCAAGGGCAGAGAAGGTTTAATGCCAAGTTTGTTATGTCTTAGTGTTTGTGCTGTAAAATGCAAAATAAAACTTTCAAATGAAGTTCAAATCATCATAGAAGTAAATCAGTATGCACATTAGTGTTTATGCTAAATAGAGTGAAATAGCAAATTAATGGATCATTGGAATGGCTGCAGGGAGGCTCCATTCGACCAGGGTTTTGTGAGGGGGAAGGGCAGCAAACTTAGACAGCCCCAGCTGAACCATACCTCCCAACTGTCCAGATTTTCAAAGAATGAATAGATGTTTTGCTTCTTATTTTTGATTTGTTCCTCATAAAAATTTGTGGTTTTCTGGCAAATCATTTAGGAATTAAGTCACTAAATAATGACACACCTAGTTTCAGACTTCATAACCTTCAGAAAAATGCATGCTAAAGTAAGACCTGTTCTATCAACTGTCCCAGTTTATAGAAGAACATTTTTTAGTACTGTTTATATGTTCCCCCCAATATATTTGGCCTTGTCCAGATTTATGTCCCAGTTTATACATGAGCAATTTTTAGTACTGTTTATATGTTCCCCCAATATATCTGGCCTTGTCTAGCTTTATTGCATTAACAGGTTGAGAGGTACATATTATTTTATTTTGTCAGCTACTCAAGTTAGCAGTACTAATATTAAAGTGTCCCTTCTTTGACAGGTTCCCAGCTGTATTGTGTTGCTATTTTATATTTTTACATCACATTTTTTGGTCCATTTTTCATAAAATTGTGTTTTTTTGGCAAATTAGTGACAAATAATTAAAGACTGAAGTTAGAAAATAATGACAGACATTTGAGTTTCAGATTTCATACCATTTAGAAAATTCATACTAATGCAAGACCTCTATTAGCTTTCTAAGGTTATAAGAGCGATATTTTAAAAATTGTCATTTTTTGGGCCTTTGTCCCATTTCTTTGTATGGCTTTGTCCAGATTTCTTGCTCTGAGCTTGTGAGGTATGACAAATGTGTCAGGGCCATCATAAGTCAGCCAGAGACATTTCAAACTGTGACATACTTGTTACACCCACTCCCCATGTAGTGACTCTGGATGTGTCGAAGCAAGGCAATGAGTAGTTATGCAGTGTAAATGTGCAGAGAATCCCATCCATCCAAGGTAGACACAAGTACTAGAGTGGCTTTTCATCTGTCCTTGATTTTTGCAGAATGGTCTGGTTTCTGTCATATTTTTTGTACTGTTGATTTATGCTTATTACTCAAAGTGCATGTTGCTCTGTGTTTAAGTAGCAATACTTTAATGACCATCAGGTCAACTTGGCTGAGATTGCAAGATGCAAGTAAGCTTTAATAAGCGTACTGTTAAAGAATTGCCAACATTGAAAGCCTTTCTGTTGCCATATAGAGAATACTTAACTAGATAATGTATAAGCCTTGGGTACTGAAATGCATATGCCAGTATTTGTAATAAAGGACAAATTACATTATTTTAAGAGTCTCATTACACTTGAGACTTATAGTCATCTCTGCAGGCTTTAACCATAAACCGAATGCCAATCGTGTGGTCTATAACCTGTACAGTAATCCTTTTAAGCAATGTATCTTGAGCTTATTTCTTGTTTGCTTTTCATTTTTACTTTGATCATGTTTTCCCCCATGGAAACAAGTAGGTGTTAGGCAGGAGGGGTGTTTTTGGATAAGGAACATTTTTAGAAGTGGGGGCATGAGAAATTTCTACTTACGGCATGTTACTTTAATAAAGCTGAATATAAATTATAATTAGAACTGCAGTGCAAGAAGTGGTTTGAGTTGAGTGCTGCTTGTTTTCTTATACTTGATTTTGACTGGCATTCCATTAATGTATTTAAAAAAAGTAATTTATTTTCTTCATGCCTCACAACCTTTTTGTTTCCATCTAGATATTAAGCTGTCATGCAGCCAATGCATTGAAATATTTTATTCTTCTACACTTCATTTAGTCTTGATTGGACTCTCATGACAACTGTTTGGCACCCAATGCAGTATATTTAGTTTTGTGGTTTGCTACTACAGGTGTTTGTGTGTGGTAGGGAATACCTCGGCTTGAATCCTGTACCTTGTATGCAGGTTTTAAGACCTTAATTCTCTACCCACCACCATTTGTGAAAAAAAACTGCAGATTTTGCCTCATGTTTGATCTGATCTGTTCCTCATAATATCTGTGGTTTGTAAATGCTGTAATGCTTGATATTTGATGGGGCAGTTGTAGCATTGTTGCCTCACAGCTGCAGGTTCTCAGGTTTGCTTCTTGGCTGGGGTGCCTTCTTTGTGGGGTCTTTATCTTCTCCCTGTGTTTGTGTGGGTTTGCTTTTGTGTCCTCCCATGTTACAAAGACATGTCTGCATTATTTCTTCCTGGGACTCTGCTGATTTTTTTTTTGTTCCAAGTCAGACTGTCCTGATTAACAAATGTTAGATAAAATTGACAGGCATTTGAATTTCAGACTTCAGGTTTCTGAATGTTTAAGTCTTTGCATATTTGATGGTGCAGTGGTAGTATTGTTGCCTCACAGCTATAGGTTTTCTGGATTGATTCTTGGCTGGGGTGCCTTCTGTGTGGAGTCTGCATCTCTTCCCTGTGTTTGTGTGGATTTGCTCTGGTGCTCTGTCATTTTACAAAGACGTGTCTGCAGTATTTCTCCCTGGGTCTCTGCTGAAAATTGTTTTTATTGTGTCAGCAGTAAAATTGACAGGCATTTGAATTTCAGACTTCATGTTCTTCAGAAAATACATAGTAACACAACCTTTTATTCTAGCAATTTTCTAAGTTTATAAGATGAATATTTGAAATTTGTCCCTATTTTTGGGACTGCATTCCCTCATTATTGGTTTCGTCCAGGTCTTTTGTGCTAAGGTTGACAGCTATGGCAAGAACTGAATTCACTGAATGTTTGAGGGATGTATTCCCTCATTACTGGGTTTGTCCAGGTGTTTTGTACTAAGAGGTTGACAGCTATGGTGAGAAATGAATTCACTAAATGATAGCCATTTAAGTTTCAGTCTTTCTCTTTTACAAAGCAGCTGATTTGGCGTAGTGGTATGTTGCTCTGTTTTGCACAGGGAGCTTGGCAGTAAAATGTTTGGTTCTAGCAACTTTCCAAGATTATACAAGCAATGTTTGTGTCCCTGGTTTTGGGCTTTGACCCCAATACATTTTGGCTTTTTCCAGTTTTCCTGTGCTGCAAAGTTGAGTATTGAGTAGATTTTACAAGGAGCTGAGAGCTGCAGGCGAACAGAAGTTTAGTGCTGCTTAAGTGAAGCTGGTTTGCCTTGTTAATAGCACAACAAGTTGTGTACTTGTCTTTGATGCAGAGGGCTGTGGGTTCTACTCCCACAAGGGGTGGATGTTGCTGTACTGAGAAGGTTTTCCTTGGTGAAGATACTAACTATGAGTTTGTTATCAGTTTGCCATCCATTTCCTCTTGCAATATTACTAGCTTATCATTTTTTTAATGTAATATAGGCAATTTATTCCTGAGGGGCAACAGGCACTTTATTTTTCGATTAAACCATGAAATATAAAGGTGTTTGCTAGCAGCAACCTCTCCATTAGTTACAGATTTCTTTAATGTGGAATTATTTAGATGACTTTTTCTTCTTCAGAGATAGTGCATATTTACTGATAATGGACTGTAGAATAGTACATATTTACTGATAATGGACTGTAGAATTGTGCATATTTACTGATAATGGACTGTAGAATTGTGCATATTTACTGATAATGGTGGACTGTAGAATTGTGCATATTTACTGATAATGGTGGACTGCGGAAGTCTGAGTAGACTTTTATGATAAATGTTCTGAACTGGGCAGTTTTGTCATTATGGGTGCATGCATTTTGTTTCATTGTTTACTGGAAAATGTTCAAAACAAATTTAAAACGCCTCTAACAACTGTAATATATTGTACAAGGAATATAATTAGTACAATGAGGAAGGTGTATCAAAGAGCACATGTATGTTTCATATGCAAGGGCCTATGATTTGAAAACAGCCCAAAATTAATCTTTATCTGCCACTGGCAAAATGTATTTTCTTTGAATGTGGGTTTCAATGCTGTTTCAATGAATGTGAGTTTCAAGAGCAGAGAAGTTTTAATGCTAAGTTTTCATTGTGAGACTGCATTGCTTTGTTTAGTAGATGACTTAGTGTTTGTGCTGTAAAATACAAAATAAAACTTTCAAATGAAGTCCAACTCATCATACAAGTAAAGCAGTATGCACATTAGTGTTTATGGTAAATGGGTGAAATAGCCATGATAATGGTTCATAGGAATGGCTGCAGAGGCTCTTCAACCATGATTTTGTCAGGGGGGAAGGGCAGCAAACTCAGACAGGCCCAGCTGAACTATACCTCCCAAATGTCCAGATTTTCAAAGAATGAATAGATTTTTGCTTCTTATTTTTGGTTGTTCTTCATAAAATTTGTAGTTTTTTGGCAAATCATTTAGAAATTAAGTCACTAAATAATGATACACTGAGTTTCAGACTTCATAACCTTCAGAAAAATGCATGCTAAAGTAAGAACTGTTATTCTATCAACTGTCTCAATTTATACAAGAGCAATTTTTAGTACTGTTTATATGTTCCCCCAGTATATTTGGCCTTGTTCAGATTTACTGCATTAACAGGTTGAGAGGTGCATGCAAATAAATTGCTTTATAGAATTAGGCATAGCCAACCTCTCAACTGTCTCCGATTTTGGCTTAAAATGTTGCTCTTCCCCCTAATAGTCCCTCTGCAAAATAGCAATTTTGGAAGAAAACATGGAGGGTTTACAATTAAGAAATAACTGTAATAATCAAAGTTATAGATTACTTGAAATGCATGTAGATTCTTTTATTTTGTCTGCTCAAGTTAGCAGTACTAATATTAAAGTTTCCCTTCTTTGACAGGTTCCCAGCTGTATTGTGTGGCTATTTTATATTTTTGCATCACATTTGGTCCATTTTTCATAAAATTGTGTTTTTTGGCAAATTAGTGACAAATCACTAAAGACGGAAGTTAGAAAATAATGGCAGACATTTGAGTTTCAGATTTTATACCCTTCAGAAAAGTCATTCTAATGCAAGACCTATTCTATTATCTTTCTAAGTTTATTAGAGCAATATTTAAAAATTGTCCTTATTTGTGGGCATTTGTCCTACTTCTGTGTATGGCTTTGTCCAGATTTCTTGCTCTGAGGTTGAGAGGTATGACACATGTGTCAGGGCCATCACAGTCAGTCAGAGACATTTCAAATTGTGACATACTTGTTGCACCCCACTCCACCATGTACTGACTCTGGATGTGTCCAAGCAAGGCAAGGAGTAGTTATGCAGTGTAAATGTGCAGTGTGTCTCCCCCCCCCCCCATCCAAGCTAGACACAAGTACTAGAGTGGCTTTTCATCTGTCCTTGATTTTGCAGAAAGGTCTGATTTCTGTCATATTTTTGTACTGTTGATTTATGCTTATTACTCAAAGTGCCTGTTGCTCTGTGTTTAAGTAGAAATGCTTTAATGACCATAATGTAAGCTTGTCTGAGATCATAAGATGCAAGTAAGCTTTAATAATCATACTGTTAAAGAATTGCCAACATTGAAAGCCTTTCTGTTGTTGCCATGCAGAGAATACTTGACTAGATAATGTATAAGCCTTGGGTAATAAAGGACAGGATTCCATTATTTTAAAAAGCTCATTACACTTGTTGGAACTTCCATTCATCTCTACAGACTTTACCCGTAAACTAAACAGAATGCCAATCATGTGTGGTCCATAACCTGTACAGTAATCCTTTAAGCACTGTATCTTGAGCTTGTTTCTTGTTTGCTTTTCATTTTTACTTACATGTTTTCCCCATGAAACAAGTAGATAGTTGTCAGGCAGCAGTTCTTTTTTGGATAAGAACCATTTTTACAAGTGGGGCATCACAGAGATTTCTACTTTCAGCATGTTGCTTGGCACTTTAATAAAGCTGAATATAAATTATAATTAGAACTGCAGTGCAAGGAGGAAGTGGTTTGAGTTGAGTGCTTCTGGTTTTGCTTGTACTTGATTTTGACTGGCATTCCGGTAATGTATTTAAAAGTAATTTATTTTTCATGCCTCACAACCTTTTGTTTCCATCTAGATATTAAGTAAGCTGTCATGCAGCCAATGCATTGAAATATTTTTATTCTTCTACACTTATTTTTGTCTTGATTGGACTCTCATGATGATGGTTTGCCATGCCACCCAGGGGAGTGTATTTAATTAAAGTTAGTTTTTGTGGTTTTGAGCATAGATCCTCCCTTTCTGGTTGGCCACCCCTCCCCTTGGCCCCACCCATTCAGCTGCCTCCTGCAGCCCCCCCCTTTGATTTGAAGTCACCAGCCACCACTGACCTTACCATGTATAGACAGTGTACTGCATGCATCCAATATAGACAGCCCTGAACCATCCTCACAACAGCCTCAGGCACAAGGTAAGCCAGTCTCCTAACAAAATAAATGAAAGGAGTGGAATGTTCTGATAGCATATCCATGGTATTTATCAAGCATGCAAGGGAATGGGGTGGCTAACTGAGATAGCAGACAACTGACAGCTCTGTGTGAAACAGGAAATGTATCCCCAGTACTGGCCTATCTACTCCATGCAGTACCACCCTAGTTGACAAATACCACTGCAGTATATGTGGTGAGCCAAATAATAACTGGGGGTTGAGGTCAGTCACATGCATGGATGTCAAAGTGGAGATCCCATACCCCCAGCCTCACCCAACAGATCAGCTGTAGAAAACCATACAGAAATGTCTCAAAGGTTCCCGCTGGTGGCGTCCATGAAATCCCCACCTACAGACATTTACACAGTGATATCACAGCAGGCCTGGCAGTGGCAGTATGGCTTTGAAGGTAGAAGTCTAAAACTATAAATGTTTATGCCAGAATAATCTGACCTGTTATCAATACTGTTATGTCTGTAGTCTCAAAGATAGGGCACACCACTATGCTAAATGGGACCAAGATGTTAAACAAATATCAGCACAGTCTCTGCAAATGTATTATTGTGTACAGATGTGGTCCCCTCCTATAGTCCCACAAAATGCCAAATA
>NW_025054559.1:0-8382 GCF_019279795.1 Protopterus annectens
ATTTGATACCACTGTACAACGACTGACTGTTTCACTTCAACAGTTGCCTATGCTTCTGCTGTCATTCCACAGGCATCCAGTATCTGTCGCTTTGACTGACATGGTCAACAAACACGATGCTTTGGCACAGATGACCTGCACCTGTCAGCCCTGGGAGTACAGATAACATGTAAGGCTCTTGCTTCTATACTGCCTGTCTTGCACATTTTCCCAAAAACATTCACCACCAGAACGGGAACAGGCAAAAAACATGCACGGGCGGCACTCCTTATAATGGACCACTTCAATATCTCTGCATGACTGGGACCTGCCTCTAGGCCCCGAGCACACCTGCAATGACAGGTTAACGCAGACCACCCCCAGTCATGTAACCACACCTTTCAGTCATGTAACCTGGACCGAACACCCACAGCTGAGGTGTTCCATATTCCACTATGTTGTACACACCTCCTGGTAGTTACTTAGCACAATGCATCAGAGGTGTCCAGGGAACTAACTGTGGCCAGAACTGCTATACACATTGTAACATGCTAGGATTCAACAACATACCCCGTTACCAGCCCTCATTTCTTGGTGTACTGGACAGTAGGGTTCAGACAGGTACTACTGATGTGAGACTGACACTACCCCACACTTAACTGGGATAGCCACTCATGTACTGACACATTGGGCCCAAAGCTGTCGATTCATAACCCCCACTCTGCTGGATCAACCCATACACACCACCTCCAAGACCAACAATATCCTAGACATGGCCCTACCAACATGTGACTGGTGTTCCACACCTGGGGTTATCCCTCATTGGTGGTTTCGAACATATGCTAATCACCCTTGTTATCCACATCCCGCACCACACCCTTCATGGCATACACAGTACAAGATACTACAACACCTACTACAGACGTCTTATGACAGCAGTATTTAAGTCATGACCCCCGGGCAGAGGGAAAATACAAAAATGCTGAAACATACCCCAGTGCACTTCATTAGCACCCGACTGCATGGATCATGCTATTCCAAACAGAGCCATGATGGTACCCACCAGATAACGGATGCCACTCTGGGGTCCAGTTCCATGGACATAATTACAAAAAAAGGTGGAGGCTGTTGCAAAGTGAGTACAATCCCATGGGTGGGTAGCTCACTGGTCAGCCTCAGTAGGGCAGGGATCCCTCATCACATACTCCAACCTAGCTACGTAAACATTACTGCACACATTCCAGGGTGTACCACAAGGCATTATGGAGGTATGTCAGTAGTCAATGGCAAACCCCCATCTGCTCTGACATAAAAGTTACTCAGGAACATTACAGAACCGAGTGATGTTGGCAACATCCTGGCGGATGGGTTCAATGCTAACATTACACCCTCTCACTCCCTACAGGGCCACAATCCATGCAGGAACATTGGTGTCCCTTTGGGCAAACACAGTACTAACCTGCACTTCTAAGGCCTGGAACACTGACTCCATGTGACCATCCAACATCTCAGGCTGTGATTTACACAAACCTCTGAATAACATGTCTCCCCACTTGGCCACCAGATTCAGTAATAGCCTTGTATCAGACATTGTGGCCCCCGAATGGCACACAGCAACAGTTGTCACACTCCACACAGGATGCACCACAATGAATGAGAGGGACTATTGCCCTATAATGCCTGACTGGACTGTTCTGCAAAGCTATGGGGCACATCATCATGGAAGTCATTCACAGAGACACTGGAGGGCTCCAGTGCCTTGATGCCACCCAGGTTGGACTTGTTAGGGCCAGAGCATGGCTCCTACACCTGGTGGACTCCTTTGATACAGTTACCAGGGTAGTTGATGACGGTAAGGGGGTCCACACAGCCTACATATTCCTCTCATTGGCTTTCAGCACCATTCTCCATTTTGGTATTGACAACATACACATCCACCTGCACATCGACCCCTATGTCTCAGGATGTTATGCAAAGTGGCTCAGGACAGGACCCACACAATGAGGGTAGCATACCATAGTACCTACTGTATTTCATTACACTTGGCATACCACAGTCCTCAGTCATAGGGCCCCTCATGTTCGTATATGCTTCCCTGAGGTACAGGCTAGCACAGAGGGATTTTCCCCTGACTAGCTTTCCAGACAACTGCATACAAAGCTCCATGATTGATCCACCAGCTGATACTGACTCCTCCATAAGGGTGTCACTGTGACGGATACCTGATATCAATATCATGGCCTCAAGCTGCATGACAAAAGGTGCATGAACATCCCTTTATTACACCAATCACCCACTGACTATCACATGGGTGGTAGTCCCCTACATACATGTCACATTGCGTGATCTAGTACACGTATGTAGCACCCCCCTTTGATAACCATATTGCCAATGTCGCGTGGATATCCTTCTACGTGGCCACCATTATCTGTACTGCGTTTGTAGCTGGAACATAGGCACCCATTGTACCTCTGAACTCCTGACGTATACACACATTCAAGGGTACAACACCCCATTTAGGGTGTACCTTACAGAACAGCTATGGCTTTACATACCACAACATTAACACGCCATGAGGATTATTGAGCTCCGAAGGTTAACGTATGCGGCAGAACTACGGACACCACGACTGCACACATTTGCATATTGCATACTCAGGGGTGACCTCTGCTGAACAGACAGGGCCCATGTCCACAACAATATTCATGGATATACTCCACATAAGTGACATAAGCAAAAGCAACATGCTCATGGATATGTGCACACATGCAACAATGAGTGGGATGTGCTTGAGGGTTACATTCCCAAACCAGACACTCACCATGCTTTGGAACATGATTCCTATGTACATCACGCAGGGACACTGAGTAGCACTGTTCATGTGATACCTCACTTGGTGGATGGGAGACACACATGTATGCCAGGGATCACTGCAGTGGCTGTACTGTGCAGAGATGCAGGTAACACATGGCTCTGCTGTTTATAGGACACTACCCTAGAGAGGTGCCACTGGTGTGAACACTGTAGTTGGGCTTACACATAGACTTGCCAGGCTGCATAGTACCCCACTATGAACCTGTGAAGCTATTACAAGTCCTTTGTGCATGGTTAATTGAGTAGCTCTTCCATTTTGATTAGCTATCATGCTGTTACAGTGTCCCATGACTACAAGCCATATGTATCCTGTTATTGTATATTGTACATGCCAATAGATGATACCTTTTTATGCATGATATGCCTGTTATGCTGTGTAGAATATCTGACATATCTACCTACAATACTGTACATTACACATATTTTACATATTATCCCATAATGCAAAGCATACTTGCACAGCAGGACCACCTTAGGCATGTCATTGTTGTTATATGCCCATACACATGCCTACTGTGACAGTATATCAACATATACTATCCCCTGCTATGGCATGTACTTGTTGGACATACCCTACCACTGACGGCGGGTGGTATGGAATTGTTCTGTTTAAAGCCCTCATGTAGCATCCCTTGTGGTGTCTGTGATGTTTACCTTGTGGCCCACTGCAGGACACACAATTTCTACAAGCGTTACTATGCTCAGCAAGACATCACTACATAATACCTTTTCCCACTTTATGCATTGCGGACACTTTTAATTAATACAAAACAGGCTATACATACACTAACATACTGAGTGTTCTACATACCTTGTTAGCGTTCCGAACTTTCGTAACTATCTCTCTTACACTGTTTAAACAGTTCTATGGTATAAGCATACTGTTTGAATGTCTGGCAAGTCATCCTTATATACGTCGATACCTGTAACATGTGGTTTCCTGCTGCCAATTGGTGTCCCTGAGTGAATTATTACTTGCACATCAGCTGTGCAGCTACTCCATTTGCCAATTACGCGGCAACAGTGGGGTATAATTGAATTCTCCACTTGGGCATTGCCCATTTGCCCTACCTTCGGGGAGACGGCCTGTATGTGTTTTGTTGTGTGTAATTGCAACTGCTATGTGTAGAGACATGGATATTTTGGATTCATGTCCCCCGTGGATTGTGTGTGACGGCTAGAGTATGTGGTTCTACATGTAAGTGTACCTGTCATCTCAACCGTCTGATAAGGGACTATTGCAAACAAAACCTGTAACATCGCCGTCTGTTCCATTATACAATGGCTACGATTTCACATCGCGCCTTTACAAATGTGTCTCTCACAAGGTATGTTAACGCTTCTGCAGATGTAATTGAGTGACTGGATGTTTGTGCTGTTATTACAGTCTGTATTGCTATAGTTTCATGTGTGGGGAATGTAGGTGGGTGTATGTAGCATATACAGGTTTGTGGGGCTTGCATTTCTACATATTCCATATATGTGTGTGGGCTCCTTCCCTAATTAAAGACCTATCAGTTAGTAGACTTTTGTTATGGGCATATACATTGGCCGTTGTTAATTGGTTTCCATATAGTATGCAGGTGAGGTTGATACTTCCATATCTCCGGAAATACAGCGATATGTAAAGGAATGTTACTAAATGACAGCTGTCCCATGTATTTCTGTCCCAGATATTTGCACTCATTGCAGTTGTGTTGGTAAGTGAAGCTCTTTGGCATGGGTTGCCACCTTTTCAAATGGCCATAGTGAGACACTTGCGGGACACACATCAGTGTTTACAGGCCGACACATACCCACGGTCAGTACACAGGATAGCACATACTTTTATCCTGAATGCATACTTATTCTTGTAGGACTTTGGCTACTTATCATATTGCATGTAACATTTACGTTTCTTACATACAGGCATAACTATTTAATGCAACTATTACATAATATATGGGACATAATAATGTCCTACAATCTCAGACATTTGCCCTTTTTAATGTTTTATGTCAGGACACAACTGCCCAGGGAGGGGCTGTCCCTCCTAATGTGGGACAGGTGGTAACCGTATGCCTACGGCTAGCTATAACCACACCTACCGTAATGATCTACCTCCAAGTTGGCACTAACAGACACATGGTGCAGACACACACACACACACACACACACACATTACAGTCACACAGAAATGCACACGGCACCCTCAACACATACATACACAGACTACGGCAATCACAAACATGGTTGAACACAGTACCTACGTGGACCGCAACACCGGCAGCGGTAACTAAATGTCCCTTCATATCGTGATAATATTACTCGTGGTTCTAGTGTTCCGGTACTGTGTTCTTTCGGTCTTTCAGCCTCGTGGTTACGTGTGTCGGTATGTGACACATTCCGTAGTTGGTGGTATCCTATTAATTTGTACCTCCATAGTTGTGTACATGTCGTTGACCTATCTATATATTTGCAGATATCGGTGAATCCGTATATATCACCATATATCTCTCTATCACCCTTTCTATCTGTATTATATATATATATATATATATATATATATATATATATATATATATATATATATATATATCTGACAGAGAGAGTGACAGGCAGAATACACCTTTCATTGTGTACTTGTCGGTGTATACTGTTTCCTGGATCCATCGTTTGTGTTTGAACCTGTCACATTACACACCTGCCATAGGTACATCTTGGCTACCATAGTGTTAGGTGATTGTGTACATGATTGCGTGTTCTACTCCTGGCAGTGGTCGTTTTACCCTTCAGAGCAGGCACTATTAGTACAGGGGTGAATAATGCTGGTTTCACCTGTTCTGGATATCATTGACCATGATCTGCATGATATTCAGAGAAGCTTAGCCCTGTTTCACATATCCGTATAGTCATATTTAAATGATGCTTACCAGCACTGGGCAACACTAACATGTGCTAAACATGATCTGATGACCTGCATCCGACATGCATTATTCATGCCTTCAGGATTACGTTACATCCCTTGCAGGCCGTGGGACCGGGAACATGCACGACGGTCACTGCATTTACCACTTGGGCATCTGGGATTTGTACACGTGTTATGGCATTTTGTATGTGGACTATACTACGGCTGTTACTCCATACTGCAATCACATGGGTAACTCAGTTAGTTTACATATGGATGAGTCCTATTAATGGTATGTCCATGTGATGTTTAATGGATGTGCTCCAGCAGTGGGTATGTATATCACAGTGAGCCACACACTATAATGTGCTACACCTTCAAACGACCGTAAGTGGGGCATGCTAGGGTGACAGATACCTGTCATGGGTACACACCATGCCTTGACACGACATCCATGATTACATTATGTGGAGCCCCTCATTAACGCACCAGGGGATCCATGCAGAGTGTGTGGAGAACAGTGATTACACACATGGGATCCCACGATTGCCTCTGCTCCACTGAGCGACAGTTGGTTATTCGATGTTGTGGCGACAGCAGACACAGTTTGCCTCGATTGGTGTATGGCCTCTGACAGTTGGGCGTGTACCTACTGATGTACCTAGGAACCTATACACACAGTACCAACATATACTGATAGATGCGTGTACTGTTCAGGTGTTGACATTCCTTGTTCCAATAGCTGTTGCGTGTACAATGGTTGAGGGCTGCCTATGTAGAATTCACACAGTAGCCCACCTATACATTACAATTTACAGGTGGTCGTGTGTGTGTGTGCCATCCATTTTACTGTGTGTGCAGGTAGAGAGGTGTGTCAGTCCTTAGGGGCCTACACTGTCAGAGGATGTGCTATACGTTCCCTCTTTGCCAAGGCATAGGCATATTGGGCATGCCTCCATCTGTCTACTGGGGCTGGCACAGGGTGTTTGTGGTCTGAATCCTTCTGTGCCTGTGATGGCCTTGGCAATTGCGGTGGGCTATGAGGGCCTTCACCATTTTGTCCCTGCTGCAGCTGTTTCCGCAGGATCATATTATGTAGCATGGTGCATACTATGAAGATGTGGGCACACGTGCCTGGAGAGTACTGCAAGGCTCCATCAGATGTGTCCAAGCAATGGAACCATGATTTCAGCATCTTGAACACATGCTCTATGATGATTCTGGTTTGTGCGTGTGCCTCATTATGGCGTTCTTGCATGGGTGTGTGTGCATTTCTGATGGGAGTCATCATCCACGGCTCCAGTGCATAGCCAGCATCCCCCACAAGGTGGCCATGTGGGATGTCCCCCCTGACAAATACCTGATACAGCTGTGAGGCATGCCAGATATGGGAGTCATGGTATCTTCCAGGGCTGCCAGCACACACATCCATGATAATGCCCTGGGCATTGCACACGACCTGGCAGTTGATGGAGTGGAATCCCTTGTGTTTTAAGTAGCGCCTACCATGCTCACCGGGTGGTGACTTGATATGTATGTGCGTGCAGTCTATCGCACCCAGTACCTCCGGGTAGTGTGCCACATGGTGGAAGTGACACATATTGCTGGCCAACTCCTCCTGAGTTCGGGAAGTATATATGCTCATTGGCATGTGGTAACATGGCATCCAGGAACTGGTGTAGTACCCTGGATGCTGATGCCTGTGAGATCCCCATTATATCTCCAGTTGGCCTTTGAAAGGTACCTGTGGCTAGTATTCGCAAGCTTACACATACCTTCATGTCCACTGGGATGGGTTCCCCTCTGTTGTTTCTGGATCTCAGGTGTGGCCGGCACAGCTCAATTATTTGCTGTAAGATGTCCCTGTCCACCCTGTAATGCTCTACTATCTCCAGATCATGTAGCCCCTGGTAGGTTACCCTTGGTCTGAACACTCTTCTCCTCCTCCGGGGCCTGTGGTGGTTGTCAGCATCATCCTCCACAACACCGTCAGTCTCTAACACATGGTGATGAATCACAGCTATGGCAGCTCCCAACATGTACATTTTAAAAGTTCCCCATCCGTTTACACCTATGGTGCAGTGTTTGGGGATACACAGGTGTGTGTGGGGTGCTTTCACACTTTATACTATTGTGCTGTGAACACCGATGATGTCATAGGGTGTGTATGTACGATCGTAGCTACAGGGTATCTTATGTGTTTTACTACAGGAACTACTATTGTGGAGCCTTTGGTGTTGAATTACATTTGGCTGCCATGGATTACCTCTTGCCCTTCCCTTTACATTTCTTCACATTTCACCAACCATTTTCTGGCATGCATCCAACAGCCTGCTTTCATTTGTACTTTCCTAGACCTGGCTTATCTTGCGTAATGTGTTCTATTGCCGGTCTACTGTAGGTTTGCTTTGCTCTGCTATGACAGTTCTCCTTTCTTTGCAATCCGACACCTCCCTATCCTGTTTTGCAGGTTTCTGCGACAGACTTGTCATGCCGTCGATGACCACTGTGAGTTAATAGGTGTTAATTGCTCAGTTGTACAATTACCCTGCGCATTTCCTTCTTCTTCCCTGACCTTCCTGTTTGTGCTATGGTGCGTGGTCTGCATCTGCTTGTTTCGGGCTTTTCATCCCCATACCCAC
>NW_025054560.1:0-8563 GCF_019279795.1 Protopterus annectens
GGCCCACCCAAAATTTGTCCCTTTTTTCTGGCCCCCAACCCAAAAGATGTATACACACATCCAGGGTACAACACCCCTTTTAGGGTGTACCTTACACAACAGCTTTACAACCCAACTTTAAAAACGCCATGATGTTTATTGAGCTAAAACTGTTAATGTATGCGGCTTATGTACAGACACCATGTCTGTACACATTTGCAACTACATACTCGGGGGTGACCTCTGCTAAAAACAGGGCCCATGTCCAAATATGTTTATGGATATACTCCACATACACAACATACAAATACCCACTTGACCATGATGCTCATGGATTTTCACACACATGGGGGATGTGCTTGGGGTTCATTCCCAACCGGACACTCACCATGTTTTGGGGACATGATTCCTATGTACATCACGCAGGACAGTCAGTAGCATGTTCATGTGATACCCCCTTGTGGATGGGGACACATGTATGCCTGGGATCACTGCAGTGGCTGTACTGTGCAGGTGCAGGTTACACATGGCTTTTCTGTTCACAGGACACTACCCTAGAGGTGCCACTGGTGTGACACTGTAGTTGTGTTACAAGACTTGCCAGACTGCATGGTCCCCCACTATGAACCTGTGCAGCTATTACATGTCCTTTGTGCATGGTTACTGGTATAGCCCTTCCAGTTAGATTGGCTGTCACTATTACAATGCCCCGTGACTAGGGCCTTATGTATACTGTTATTGCCCCAATTTTCATGTTTGTCTGTCACATCTCTTCTGCTATTCTAGTATGGGAAATTTTTCCTTTTTGAAAATAGAGTGGAGTACATAGTTATTTCATCATAACTGTTTATACATATCTTAATACATACTATACATCACTATATACCTTTGTATGCATATATGCCTGTTCTCCTGTGTAACATATCTGTCAATCTACTGTACTATACATTACACATGTTTTACATGGTATCCCAAAATTTCAACCATTACTTGCACAGAGGGCCACCTTAGACATGTCATTGACCTTATATGCCCATACACATGTACTTTTACAGTATATCACATATACTATCCCCTGCTATGGCACGTACTTTTGGACATCCCCGCCATGCGGGGGTTTTTGAATTGTTCTTTTTAAAACCCTCATTTTGCATCCCTTGTGGTGTCTGTGCTGTTTCCCTGTGGCCCCGGGGCCAATTTCTACAAGCATTAGTATTGGGAGACATCACTACATAAATACCTTCCCACTTTATGCTTTGGACACTTTTAATTATGCAAACCAGGCTATCATACATACTTTAATAATACAGAACATACTATACATACAGTTAGTGTTTACATACCTTGTATCGTTCTGGTTTTTTTCCTTCTCCCTTTTCTGTACACTTTTTAACTGTTATACGGTATGAGCATACTTTGATATCTGGCAAGTCATCCTTATAACGCCCATACCTGCAACATGTGGTTTTGCCCAATTGGTGGCCTGTGACTAATTACTGCATTCAGCTGTGCAGCTACTCCATTCCCCAAAGCGGGACAGTGGGGTATAATTGAATTCTCCCCTTGGGTTGGGCCCTTTGCCCTCCTTTGGGGGGGCGGCCTGTATTGTGTTTTGTTGTGTGTAATTGCAACTGCTTGTCTAGACAAGTCTATTTTGGTCATGTCCCCGGGGTTGTGTGGTGGCTTAGGGATGTGGTTTACCTGTGACTGTACCTTTATCCCACCTGTCTGATAAAGGACTATTGCAAACACCTGTAACATGGGTTTTTTCCATTATTAAAAGGATACAATTTTGCATGGGGCCCTTTTAAATGTCTCTCACAAGGTATGTCAAGGTTCAGCAGATGTAATTGACTAACTGATGTTTGGGCTGTTTACGGGCTGTATTGCTATTGTTTACAGTGTGGGGATGTAGGGGTGTAGGTAGCATATACGGTTTGTGGGGCTTGCATTTCTCTATCCATATATATTTTGTGGGCCCTTCCTAATTACAGTGCTATCATTAATAGACTTTGTTACGGAATTTACTTTGGGTTGTTAATTGGTTTCTATATGGTATGCAGGTGGGTTGATACTTCCATACCCCGGATGAATATGTGCAGGGATATTTGTAAATGACGCTATCCTTTTATGTCTGTCCCAGATATTTGCAGTCATTGCAGTGGGGTTGGTGTCAGACCTCTGTCCTGGTTGCCACCTTTTCATATGGCCATGTTGGACACTTGGGGGCACACAGGGGGTTTACAGGCTGACATAGGCCACGGTCAGTACACAGGATAGCACATACTTTTATCCTCATTACATACCTATTGTTTTTGGTCCTTCACTACTTATCTTTGCATGTAACATTTCCATTTCTTACATAAAATGAGTATTTCCTGCAACTATTATTTTATTGGGACATACTAATGTCCTACACTCGGACAGTTGCCCTTTTAATGTTTCATGTCAGGACACCCTGCCCAGGGGGCTGTCCCTCCCAATGTGGGACAGGTGTTTACCACATGCCTATGGATAGCTATACCCGCACCTCCCGGATCATCTACCCCGAGTTGCCACTACAGACACATTGGACACACACACACACTTTAGTCACACGGAACACACATGGCACCCTCAACACACATACACAACATCCCCAAAACCCACAGTTGCACGGTCCCTTTGGACCACCCCCCAGTGGTGACTACATGTCTTACTATCTTCCTATTGCCCCGGTTCTACTGTTCCAGTACTGTGTTCTTTCTGTCTTTCACCCTTTCTGGTTACGGGTGTGTGGTTCCATAGTTGGGGTATCCTGTTTATTTGTACCTCAAAGGTGTTTTGAATGTCGGACCTATCTATATTTTGCAGATGCCAGTGTTGTATCAACATATATCACACTATCGCCTATCTGTATTTATATTTTATATATATATATATATATATATATTTTAATTTTTTAATTTTATATATATATATATATATATATATATATATATATATATATATATTTTTTAAATATATATATATATATAATATATATTTAAAAAAAAAAATTTTTTTTTTATTTTTTTGGGACAGTGGTGATGACAGGCACGCACACCTTTCATTGTGTGTTTGTATTAACTGTGTTTCCTGGACTCCGTTTGTGTCTGTACCTGTCACATTACACACCTGCCATAGGTTAAGATTACCTCCCTTTCCACTTTGGGGACAGCCCCTTTTTGTGCATTTGTGTCCTGAAAAATATTTGTGAACATAGCAAATGTCCTGACTTTGGGACAAACATATTCCTATAGTTTATGTATAGTTGCATGACACATTATTCTGTATCTGACCCACCAATGTTACAGACACGGAACCCCTAATTACTAAAAAAAACACTGTCATTCTGGTTTTCGCCTGGCGGGTGTGTGGGGTCCTGCGACATCTGGGTATGTCCCACATTGGTCATTTGAAGGGGCCCCCAATTCTCTTCCCTAGCAATAGTGTTGGGTGATTGTGTACATGACTGCCTGTTCCACTCCTGGCAGTGGTCGTTTTCCCCCAGGCAGGGCTTTTTGTTCGGGGGTGATAATGCTGGTTCACCTGTTCTGACATCATTGACCGTGATTTTCGGTGACACTTAGCCCTGTTTGCATATCCATAGTCTATTTAAACATGCTTACCAGCTGTGGGCAACACTTTTTCCCCCAAATTTTAACATATTCTGATGACCTGCATCCGGCCCCCGGGCCGGGGGATTATGTTACATCCCTTGCGGGAAGTGGGACCGGAACATGCACGACAGTCACTGCATTACCACTTGGACATCTGGGGGTTGTACAATTATGTCAATTTGTATGTGCAGTACACTACAGCAGTTACTCCACACTACACTGACATGGAAATGGTTTTTTAAAAGTGAGTCCAGTTTTATGTCCATGTGTTTTACTGGATACCCCCCTGGGATGTATATCAAAATTGGTACCCCCAAATTTGCTACACCTTCATCCCCGTGGATGCGCATGGGGTGACTAATGCCTGTCATGGGTACACCCCCTGCCTTGACACAAAATCCATGATTACATTTTGTGGAGCCCTCAAAAGGGGGGGAATCCATGATGACTTTTGTAGGGCAGTGCTTACACACATGTGCTCCCCTTTTCCTCTGTTCCCGTTGCATGTTTGTGGCGACAGGTGTCACTGTTTGCCCCTTTGGTGTTTTGCCTCTGACAATCGGGTGTACCTACCGATGTACCTGGAACCTATAAAACAGCACCACAGATGCTGATGGGCATCTACTGTTCAGGTGTTGACATTCCATGTTCCGGGTGTTTGGGGTACAATGTTTGAGGGCTGCCTATGTAGGATTCCACAGTGGGGCCCCCTATAAACACAATTTACAGGTGTTTTTTGTGCCATCCATTTTACTTTTGTGCTGGTGGGGGGGGGTGTCAGTCCGTGGGGCCTACACTGTCAAGGTATGTGCTATCGTTCCCCCTTTGCCAAGGTGTAGGCATATTGGGCATGCCTCCATCTGCCTACTGGGGCTGGCACAGTGTGTCGGTCTGGATCCCTCTGTGCCTGTGTTTGGGCCCTTTGGGAGTTGGGGGCTGTGAGGCCTCCCCCTTTGACCCTGCTGCAGCTGTTTCCGCAGGATCATATTATGTAGCATGGCACATACTATGAAGATGTGGGCACATTTCCTGGAGAGTACTGCAAGGCTCCACCAGATGTGTCCAAGCACCGGGAAATGTGATTTCAGCATCCCAAACACACTCTATGATGATTCTGGTTTTGCGGGGCCTCATTATGGCTTCTTGCATTTGGGGTGTGTGCATTTCTGATGGGGTCATCATCCATGGCTCCAGTGCATAGCCAGCATCCCCCAGAAGGTGACCTTGTGGGATGTCCCCCCTGACAAATACCTGGTACAGCTGTGAGGCATGCCAGATATGGGAGTCTGGTAGCTTCCAGGGCTGCCCAACCCACCCTGATAATGCCCTGGGCATTGCACATGACCTGGCAGTTGATGGAGTGGAATCCCCTTGGGGTTTTTGTAGTGCCTAAAACTCACCCGGGGGTGACTTAAATTTTTATGGCAGTCTATCCCCCCAAATACCTCATCAAAAGTCTATTGTAAATCCTCCTGAGTTTGGGGAAATGTTTTCCACATGGTGGCATCCAGCTGATATGGTGGGCCAAAAAATCCTTCCTGAGTTGTGGGTAGTATTCCCTAATTTCCCCTTTTTGGATGGGGCCCCGGTTTCTGTTTGCGTGGCCCCATTATATTTGGCCCTTTTAAAGGGCCTGTCTGTACAACTTTCACTCCTTTTGCCCTGGGATGGGTTTTCCCCCTTTTTTCTTTCTCCTGGCGGCCGCCCATTTTTGTGATGTCCCCGTCCACCCCGTAACCCTTCATCTCCAGACATGTAGCCCTGGTAGGTTACCCTTGGTCTGAACACCCCCTTTTTGGGGTATTTTTTTCATCCTCCACAACAGCCCTTTTCTAAATGTTGGGAGCTCCCAAATGTACATTTTAAAAATTCCCCCTCTGTTTACACCTATGGTGGTGTTTGGGAATACACAGGTGTGTGTTTGGGGGCTTTCACACTTTATATTGTTTTGCTGTGAACACTGATGATGTCATAGGGTGTGTATGCGATTGTGGCTACAGGGTATCTTCTGTGTTTTATTTACAAAAACTATTGTGCTGCCTTTGGTGTTGCATTACATTTGGATGCCTGAATTACCTCCTGCCCTTCTTTTTCATTTGTGCACATTACACCTACCATTGCTGGCATGCATCCAGCGCCTGCTTTCATTTGTACTTTCCTAGACCTGGCTTATCTTGCATAATGTGTGTTTTTGCCGTCTACTGTGGGTTTGCTTTGCTCTGCTATGACAGTTCTCCTATCTTTGCATTCCAGGTCCCCCCCCTTTTTTTGCAATCCTATGCCTCCCTATCCTGTTTTGCAGGTTTCTGCATGCAGGCTTGCCCACTTTTTGGGGCCCCCGGGGGTTGATTGGTGTTAATTGCTCATTAGCCCCAAATTCCCCGCTTTGGGATTTCCTTCTTTTCTTCCCCCGACCTTCCTGTTTGTGCTATTGTTCTTTCATCCGCTTACCGGTTTTGGGGGCCCGTTCATCCCCCAAAAATGCACTTTGGGCACCATGTGTGCTCTCAGCTAAACGGTTCTATACCCTCCTCCCCACCCCTGTCCTTCAGCTTTGCTTAGCAATGGCCAGGCCAGATTTGCATTGCTCCAATGTGATTACTGATATGGTGGCACACCCCTCTGCTGATGTCATGTATCACCTTTGATATACTCTTCGGTGTTGTAGTGCTGCGCCATCAGGTACATCCTTAATCCAGCGGGACGTTTGCAATTCAGTATTACCTGCCTTATTTGCATGGCATTGACTACTAATTCATAGTTACAGCGCCAAACACTGTTTCGGGCCCCTGGCAACCCTTGCACCTTGCTTATGGTGTGCCATGCCTACCATTGCATATTATGGTGCAATCCTAATTTGTCTTTCATTGTGATTTTCTGCCATTTTTATATATTTCCTTTGTATTCCTGTTTGCACACACATGCCCTGCGGCTCTACTGTGTGTTACTGTGGACATGACATTAAATGTGTTTTGTAGGTGTTGTGCATTTTTTCTTGTGCCATTGGCTGTGTATTTGTCCATTGGCATATGTTAACTTTGTAATACATGCATGTGGTCCGCTTACATAACTCCGATGTTCTGTTTGGGAAAATGTAAACCGTGTTTTTTGGTTTACATTTCCGTGTGCTTGCGCTACGCCTGCACCACTTCATGAATCGCTGTATGCCTTCATTAGCATGGTATGACACTGTGCATGGGGTGATTTGCATACCTATGCCAAGGGCTACGTAGCTCTGGCATACGCCTGTAGTGCATGTGGGATTGGTTCGTACCTGAATCTCTCGGTGGACATATTTGGCGTTATGCCGCCTATGCTACGCCTGCACCTGGCACAAGCTTCATGAATCTGGGGGACCATCATTTATCCATTCATTAAATATTTCTACCAACATTTCTTTCTGCCATTGCATCAAATTCTTCTACATCAGATATCCTATACCATCTGGTCCAGCTGCTGAACTTGTATTTATTTCCTTCATTACCTTTTCTAAATCTATAATTGCAGTTTGTTTTTCCAATTCTCTATTAATTTCTTCTGTAAACTGATTCACCTTCCACTTAATTTTTCTTTCCTTCACTTTTTTTTACCATCTCTTTAACAAGCATCTTTGCAATATTGATAATATTCATTTGTTCTCTTTCAACTCATTCATTTTAGTTTTCATTTAATTCATTATGCTACTATCTTCCTTTACTTTTTTACTCAAATATGGTGATGCTTCCTCTTTTTTCTTGTAAAAAAAGTTTTTGTTTATATAATAGATTTTTAATTGTTTCTTGATTCTTTTTGATAAATTTCTTCTTTTCTAAAATATCCTCTTGCATTCCTACCCAGACTAAATAAAATGGGTTTTTATATTTTTCTATAGTCCTTTTTATCTGTTTGTCTTTTTCTATTCTTCCCAATTAGATGCATTCTTTTATATTTCTCTTTAAATATTATCCACCATTCTAACCAATTATTATAAAACCTTGCATAGTCAAATTATCTATCCATAACATTATTATAGCTTTTCAACCTTTTTCATTCCACTACTTTTCATTAATTCTCTTTATTCCTTTCCCAGTTTGTATCTTATTTATTCTCTTTTATTTCTGAACATACAGTCACATGATCTAAAAACCTGCTTCTACTGCATCTTCTATCACTGTTTTTATAGTTTTAGATATATAAAAACAGTTCTGTTTTCAAACTTCCTCTTCTATATATACTTTCATTCAAATCCCATAACTCTAAAATTCTGACATTTTATTATTTTCTTATCTGCACTTTTTGCTTGTTACGTGTCAAGTCAAAATTAAAATCTCTTGCTATTATTATGTCCATATTTATTATAACATAGTTCAGTAGTTCTTGAAATAATTTCTCTCTTCCTTTACATATCACATAAAAATATAAGTCTGTAACTTTCCCTTCCCACCCAAAGTCTGCTACTGTTAATCTTCCTAATTCAACTAAAGGATAATCCAGAAATTTTATTCCATCCTATATAATATAGTAACCCCTGAACATTTCTATATCCAAATTCCATATTATACACACTAACCATAAAGATTGTGCCTGTTTCTCTTTCTTCTTTATTTAATCCCCTAATATCCTCTAATACTATTAAATATATCACACATAAATTACACCATTCTGTCACCCTAATTGTTCTTATTACATTCTTTATACTGTTGATGCTGATAGATATAATTCAAAGATTATTAGTTTCCCTTCTCCTTAATTTGCAATAAATTATTTAACTATTTCTTTTCTTTTTCACTTACAATTCTATGTCCTGAAATATTTTTCCTGTCTTTAACCCCTTTCTTTTTAACCATTTTTTCTTTCTATATCTTTTGTTCCACTTTCACTCTTCCCTTCACCTTTCTTGTGCATTTTATTTTTATTTATTTATTGACATTTGTTAACCAGGTTAGTCCAGCTTGGAAAAAGGG
>NW_025054561.1:0-2500 GCF_019279795.1 Protopterus annectens
AAAAATAAATGATCAGTTAAAAGAAACACAACTGCAATAAAAATAAATCAAAAATGGTATATGATCCCATCCAAGAGTATGTAACCACCTATACCTATTCCCTTCTTATCTCCCATTCTATTTTTTTCTCTCCAACGGATTATCAAATATATGTTGCTAATCTTGATGTTTTGTAATGTTTCTACTGAATAATTATATTTTGAGTGTGTTCCTTAGAGATTTTGTTTTTGTGTTACTAAACAGTATATTCTTTTTATTACTGAATTTATTTTATAATTTATCTCCTTGTAATTTAGTATCATATGTGGGAGCTTTTTCTCCCCGGGCCTCTACTGAAAATGGACATATATCCAGCTAGACTAGCCCGGTTAACAAATGTAAAATAAAATAAAAAATAAAATAAATAAATACAACCCACATCAAGTTAAAATAGGAAACTTTTGAAATAAACGAATAAACACAATGTTATAATGCATTACTGCTTAGTAAAACAAATACAGCAAAGTACACAAAATACATAATTTTACTCCATTTATTCCTCTCCACATACCTGCTCAGCAAGAATAGAGAGCTGAAACCTTAGTTTCACAATTTCTCTGACTTGTCTAATCAGAGAATAAATACTAATAAGAATTACTGCCAGGTTAATAGGCAAGTGGCAATGAGAATATGACATATTATGAATAAAGTGGTAGCTAAAGATACCAAAACCATTCAGGCACAAGCTTATCCCTCATGCTCAGTTATTCCTTGATAGACCACTGCTCAGAAGCATCAGGTATGGATGGGATGAAAAGGCAACAAACCAGATGCAAAGTGTATGTACAAAGATAAACTGTAATTTCAGGCAGCCAAGGCCCTAGTGATCTGTGAAAAAATAAAGGCCTCAAAATCCCTTCCCAACCCTGCTTGAAAATATTAACAAAACCCACCTTATAAAGTCAATCACCTCCTGCCTAAAGCTGAAGTGGACTGGTGTCTTAGTTTCTCAAGCTTCTTCATGGAAGACCTGGATCACTATTTCACCTCCTACTGGCTTCACAAGCATGTAAAAACCCAAAGATCTACACACACACCTGTACTGCAAACCCTAAATTTACACCAACAAATAAATGACTGGCCTAGAGATTTTAAAACTCCCTACAGAGTAACTTTGACTTGACATATTAGCAGAACAAATAGTATCAGTAGGTGCATGTTTTATTTCCTCTGCCTAATGGGGCTAATATGGTAGATTAGTGGGCTCTTTTCAAAGCAATCAGAAGATGGTATTTTCTCAAGCTACTAGGGGAAATTTGGGCCCATGTCCTCTGAACTTCCCCTACTCTGGTAAGTGCACTGAGATCGACTCACCGCCCAAATAAAGCAGACCAGGACTTCAATTTAACATTTCATTCAAAAGGATGAGCCACAGGAGTGTAGTGCATCCTCCACCAGTGCTGCACTGTATTTTCAGCGTTTAATCAATCCCTGAGAGTAGGAATAGAGCCCACAGGCTTCTGGTCTTCTATAGCTTAATAAAGGCAGGCATGCTACCTGTCGCTATCATCACTGACCACGTGCAATGATTCAAAAATTATTCTTCTGAGCTGTATAAAAGATCTTAATTGACTAGACATAGCAAAGCCAAAGAAACATGCCACTCTATGAGATTTTCATTGAAGTCAGTCCATGGTTTTTCCCTATATTTTTGGTGTGTTCCTCCTAAAACCTATACTTTCCTGGGGCAAATAGCTGAGTGATTGGAAATTAAATTGGCTAAATAATGACAACATTTTTGAGTTTAACACTCCATATCCACCACAGAAAATTGATGATAATGGAAAATCTATTATTCTATCAACTTTGTAAGTTTGTCAAAGAGCAATATTTAAAATCCAAAAACCTATTTTTATCAACATCATTTTGGAAAGGCTTGGTCCAGATTTTTGGCTCTAAGAGGTTGAGAGATATGCCAAAGAAAACAAATATTAGAAAAATCCAAAAATCAAAATCTGTACTTGCCCATAGTGGAAGTTTTGAAAACCGGGAAAGGTGATGAGTACTGTGAGGCAAGATTGGTAGAAAAGTGAAAGGAGTACATTTCTTAGAAATAAATGGAATTTGTTGGAACAATACTCAGGTGGACAAGTAAGGTTTAAGGGAAGGGAGGAATTGTGAAAGGTATGTAATGTTGGAGGAAATGAAAACTGTGAAAAGAAAACATAAGTGTATACCAAGAACTAGAATGCAGAAGGTAACTTCCTCGGATAAACGCTGTCAGGCCGCTAGGAACAAAATGCAAATTCTAATTGCTAGCAACTCCAGCTGAACCAAAATCAAATGTGTAGAAAAAACGAGCTTAGTCAATCCAAAATGACGTAGAGCGAGACCACCGAATCACCACCACAAGCGCTTTTGCCTGGTATTACCAGGCTTTGTCAAGTGTAAAGAATAGTACTTAGACATACTCTATTTAAAGTGCTTGACTCACAAATCCATAGGCGGTTAATCACTACTT
>NW_025054561.1:7500-9230 GCF_019279795.1 Protopterus annectens
CTCAGGTATGCAAATGTACCTCGTCTCCACTGTCCCATCAAGTCAGATGAGGGACATTTTCACCTCTTTAACCACACCTCATCAAGGTGAATAAAATGAGACATTGTCATCTCATTTCACACCTACTCAGCAATTTCACAATTTCTAAAAGAGGATTGTTTTTAACTGAAATAAGTGATTAGCAAAGATCCAAACTTATAAGGATGTGGGTTTTCTCTTCACATAGTGCAACATTTTATGAAAATGCTGGCAGTATTTTTATACATTTAACTTGGGTATGATATTTATGAAATGTTAGCTAAAATGTACAAGTGATAATTAATATTGCTATAATAAATTTTGAATTCGTGCAGCTTGAGATGAAAGCAATGAACAGCATTTTGTCATTCTGGATATGAGCAATGGATGCCCAGGCTGACCGTCATCATCTCCAACAATTTAAAAAACAAGGATCCATGTGAGTAACTGTATTACGCTCATGGCTTTCAGCAACATATCCACTAATAAAAATAATCTGTCCTAGCAACCGCTATTGTCCAACATTTCCTGAGTCACTTGCAGCCAGAGTAAAAGGATGTATACTGGGATCTAGGTGGTCACTACCAGTCAACACATTACAAAGACTGGAAAGTTTACGCAGCACACAGCATTGCTGGACAGCCCTCAGGTGAAATGGCACCCCTGGGAGAAAGGCTTAATTTGCCCACTTTGCCACTGGTTATGCCACCATGCAATAACACCTCTCTTTATTCCCGTCTCCAATCATGGCCAACCTTTTTCTTCCTTTTTCTCACAAATTGTTCTACCTTTATCATTTTCCTGCATTTTAGCTTTTATCACAGCCATAGCCAGTTTTAGGCACCAACGAATCTCATGGGTCACTAGCCCCAACCACAACAGGTTACTTTACCCTGATATTTTGCAACAGATCTGTCAAACCAACAAAAGCTAGTACAACAGTCTTGTGTACTTAATAACATTCAAAGATATCTCTGGTTATAGTAACAGTGTTGCCATGTTGGAGATAACACTTACTAATGAGATCTAAAAAAAACCACAACAGATGTCTCAAAATTTTGCCAGTTGTATTACTGCTATAACAGCTATCAAGAAATACAACACATGACAAATCTGATTTACTGTGGTCTGAACTTGTATAAAAACAAAGCGGACTTGACCACACTGCAAAACTCCTCCAGACAAGGTTTTCTTAATTTATTAAGTAAACCAATATAAACAAAACGTAATAAAACAGTAAACATAAGCACTTTCATCATCTCAGTGTTTGAAAACGCCATCAGATCTGGAGGAGTTTGTGGTGTGGTCAAGTCCGCTGTGTTTTGATATTAGCTCTGTCTTTCTCATTTGCTGACTCTGGTCTGAGACTGACAAAAGCTGAGATGTGATAGTCTTACAAGAAAATAAGAATAATCTTCTGGGAGAAAAGTCCGTTCTGTTTGACTCCATTGTATTTGCATTACAATATCAAGGTCCTGAAATTGGTAAAGGCAAGATCACTCTTTTCTTCAAACTCTGTTTTGAAAGAAGATACCAATAACCAGTTACCCATTTAAGAATATATCTGGTCATGTTTTCTGTAAGAGAAAGTTGCCATTTTGCCATACCTTCTACAAATACCATAGGCTGAAGAAGGGCCATGAAATGGATTGAAATGGTAATGATGGTTGCTCACCTTCAGCCATAAGTATCCCACATTGGTCCATCTGTAA
>NW_025054562.1:0-8136 GCF_019279795.1 Protopterus annectens
CCCTTTTTTTTTCCCCCCCAAAACCCCAACATGGCACCGGGGGAAAACCCCACATAAAAAAAACACTTAATACACCTCCCCTAAAAAAGCAAAATAACACACACAAAAAACCAGCAAATCCAACAAAAATACCCCCCCTAAAAAAAGTGGATGAAGGTGGGTGTCAGTATCAAGGTAGACAGTCACCAAAATGTCAGCATGCAGAATATGTGTTGCACAAGACCATGCAGTGCAAGTGTAGATGCCCCTATTAGATGGCAGTATACATGGCTTTGATACAACTGTGTAGTTGTTCAGTGATTGGCTACACCCTGGAAAATGATGTGTACATGGACACAACATTGCTGTGCAGGTATTATCAGCTCTGCAATGCCCTGTGCACCATCACTCACAAGTATACATGCCATGACTGCATGTGTTATCTGTGTGACACATAGATATCCATGTCTGAGTGCAGTCTCTGTGTCCATATCAGATAATAGTGGGCACGGGTGTAGCACATGCATGCTATGTACACACACGGGATGTGCGGTGCATGTTGATGTGAAGGAATCCCAATGCTCGACATGGCCAGTATACAGTGGTTATGGTGAGTGTGGGACATATTGCAGATATGTGGGTGCCAGACATGGCATGGCATGCTACACGACTTCAACATTAAACACCACACATACCCAATGTGTGTCAAGTGACCTATACACCCACTAGCATTCCAAGACATATATGTGACACTTTGTGTTGATGGTGACTGCTGTGCATATTGTGTATACTGGCATATGTAACCACACAAATGTAGAATGAACTGAACTGCAACCAAAAACAAATATGGAACTCCGTTCAAACAACTGATAGTCTTTATTACAGTTTAAAATCCACCAGATTGAGCGCTTTCATCTGCCCTAAGCAGATTTCATCAGAATAATTAGTATACAGTGCCTCACATTTTTATACCATTCTAAACTGCAGTAATTATTCAATAATTAACAAATTGAATCAATCATTCCATAAACATGTTAAAAAAACAGCAAATATAAATAACTGACTTGTCCAGACCAATTTTAACCCATTGGTGTGTTTCTGTTCTTAATCCTCTTTATAAAGTGCCACTGTGCATATAAATACTTAAAAAATATATGTATATATAAAATATTAATGCTGCATTGCATGTATGATATATTTTATAATGTGTATATTATCAAATAATTAATATAATATATTTTAAATTATTCAAACCTTTGAGTATATTTCTAGGTGTGATTTTGTTATCTATGCTACAATGTGGGGCATGTGTTTGAGGGCAGTATTACTCTTTGTTAGGTATGTCTGTGGCCTTTCCACTTGCTGTAATTGTCATGTGAGGTACATACCACACGGGGCATTGTGATGAGTAGAAGGGAACACCGATCTATATTTCCATAGATGACACACCTTTTGTGATGACACGTACCACATAGACAGATTACAATACTACTGTTGTCACTGTAATTAGCAAAGGGGCGCCTACTGTCCACCTGTGTCCCGTGTACCCTTCTGACACCATCAGTGTTAGGCAGGCTACCACCTATGTGGCAGTTACTGCGTAAGGTGTTTTGGAATGGGGTATGGCACTGCAGTATCAACACTGGTGTTCAGTCCATGCCTTGGACAACAGGCACCTGTTGCAGTACATATGACCCCATGTCTCGCTCACTCTCTCTCTTATGTATATATATATATATATATATATATATATATATATATACACACACATACATACATATATACATATCTATCCGTATCTATCCATATCTATCCATATCTATACATATCCATACATATCCATACATATCCATACATATCTATATATATCTATATATATCTATATATATATCTACATATATCCAGATATCTATATCTATATATATATATATATATATATATATATATATTTATCCATATATATCCATATATATCTAAATATATCCATATATATCTATATATCTATACACACATATATATGTATATATACATGTATATATATATATATATATATATATATATATATATATATATATATATACACATACATGTAAACATCCATTGCTGTACATATAGCTCCACATATAGGCACATATACTGCCCATCTTTCATGGTGAGGATGTCAATTATGCAACAGTTGTGAGACATACGGTTATGTAATACTATTGCACAATGTTGTGCAGAATGCATTCTGCTGTCCTCAGGCCATATAGCTGTTGCAGGCCTCACTGCCTGTACCTCTGCACCAATTGGTGCCCACCATTTAGTAATTGCATGCAGCCTGCTGTGTGGTAATTGCAGTTCTCACTGTGATTTCAGGACACTGCTATAAAATGATAGGTTAGGTAGGCGTAGCGCTTTCAGTTTTGCAAGGTGGGGACCATGCTTGTTTGCTGTGGACACTGTTGTCTCAGTCAGAAGGTTGGTATATATCTCATATCTGAAGCTGGGTTGTAGCCAGTGAAATGCATGTTGTACTGAAACCTGACTGTAGCTTCTTCCAGTACACTCTTCTCAGTGTGTAGGTTTACTCACACCTCCTAATGCTAACACTGGATACATGGGAGTATGTACTTTCTTTTCGAATTAGAGAATGAACTGGCATACAACAGTACTTATTGCAATGTATTCCTATGGCTTTCCTATTTTCCCTTTGCATTCATATTGTAATGCATGTTATATTTCTTTCAGCACCAAGTATTGTATATCTGCTGTGGTGTAGTGGTATCATGCAGACTTGTGAGTCAAGATGTTGAGACTGACAATGTTTTCATTTTGCTGCTGAGCAGTACAAGGGCCTTGTCATCAGAGTGACTAAGGCACTTTAAGCAGTTAGCTGGGTTTGCAGGTTTGCATGCTTAGATGTCTAAGCTAACAGCTTATTTTATTTTAGCATATAGCAAGCGGCAGCTTATCATATCTTAGCAATGCTAAGCTAAGCACACACATGCGCTCTGGTGCAAACCTGCTTACTACTGTTTACAAGTGCTCACTCTAACCCTCACTCATTTCTTTGACAGAAAAGTAAATGGGGAGATAGGAATGTGGTGATAAAGTGTGCACAAAGAGGAAGACAGTAGGAAACCACTTGGGATGTACAGGATGGGTGTGGAGATCCATAGCTGCCCATTTCTTTACCAGCAACAGCTGTGCATATGCAATACATTAGGAGAGATATTTGAAACCTTCCACCCTAGAGAGGGGTGAGGACAACTAAGTGTGTTGTACTTCCAATTATGAATATCAGGCACATGCACTGTTTGTGAACTGCTACACTGTCATTAGTACGTTACTCACTTCTGAACAGTTTGTGGTTTGTTTGTGTTGACATTAGCACAGTCTGCTCAGGACAACTGGACATATTTCACTACTGTGTATGCCTACCTACACCTTGGTTGTGCCTGACTACAGGTATAATACCTTTGGGTAGGGGTGCAGAAGTGCAGAGTGCATTATTTATTATCGTGTGATGCTTATCCTACTGAACATGCAGAGTTGCTGTGTACCTGTAAGTCTATAAAGGCTAGTAGTCTGTCTGAGTAGCTCCCACCTGTGGACATATCCAGATGGTAGACAGAGGTCAGCCTAGTATTCTTCGACTGTGCACCACAGCAGTCTTTTCAGCACCTGAACAATGACATTGTCACAGGTGGTTGCTAGCAGTACATGGCTACATCCTTTGATATTTCTGTGTTGTACTTCTACATAAGGGCATGCTTGTGGGATTCATTCTACAGCTATTTGCAGAGTGTGTAACAGCAGACAAGCTGATATGCCTGTGTGTTTCTGACTCTTCCAGGCCTCATATACTCTCAGGTATATATTTGAACATCCTCAGGGAAAGGTACATATAACTGAGATATGCTTGTGATATATTTCAGACATTTTGCAGTTCAGACTTTGGGGGATTCAGCATATGTATTACTACACTTTTTCTGACGTGAAAGCAGTGTCTACTCTCACTTATTGTCATTTGTCATTAAGTGAGATTCCCCACCTTTCTGCCTACTGTTAGTACATTTCACAGGGAGTCAGAGGGGCACAGCTAACATTTGTTTACAAATCTGGGTCAACACTGTAGATCAGTCACTGTTGGGAGGTCTGGCCTGTGACCTATGCAAATATGCCAGTGTTTATCCTGCTCTGATACTGTGTGGGGTTTGTAAGGTGCTACTGTAACATTATTCCCTACTAGCAAGGCTGGTTCTCTTTTCACAGTCATGTCATGCAATTCCACAACACCTGCTGGTTAAGGCCCACAGAACAAGATTTGTGTTATGCCATTCCTATTTTCCCTTTACATTCACTCATGGTAATGCATGATATATTGCTTTCAGCACTAAGTTATTGTCTATCTGCTGTGGTGTAGTGGTACTTCATGCAGACTGGTGAGTCCAAGGTCCTGGGTTTGAGACTGACAAGGTTCTTTATTTTGCTACTCAGCAGAACAAGGGCCCTGCCATGCAGAGTGACTAAGGCACTTTTAAGCAGTTGTAAGTGGGTTTGCGTGGGATTGCGTGATGCTTAGCAATGCTTAGCTAAGCGCACACAAGCTCACACTCGCGCACCCCCGCTAACTACTGCTTAAAAGTGATTACTCCCGCTAACCCCCACGGTAATTTCTTTTAAAGAAAAGAAAATGGGGAGATAGGAAAGTGGTAAAAAAGGGGCACAAAGAGGGAACGACAGTAGGGAAACCAGCTCAGGATGTGCAGGATGGGTGTAGGGAAGGTCCATAGCTGCCCATTTCTTTACCAGCAACAGCTGTGCATATGTTTGAAATGTGGTGTGAAATTTGAAACCTTCCACCACTGAGAGAGGGGTGAGGATAACAAAATATGTTGTACTGCCATCTACAATTATCAGTTTACATGTCCAGCGGACATGTGTGCAAATTGGGCAGTTATGTATGGGGCATAATTTTTTTGTGGGAACAGATTGCCCTTTTTTTTATTTTTTTTTTTCAGGAGAGTAGAATGTGAGGTAGAGGAAGTAGGTATATTTGGGGAGGTAGGTTGGGGAGGTAAACAGACAAGACAAACAAGACGCATACAGGGGCAGAGTTTGACACATGTGGTGGGTGAACACAACTGATGGGGAAGGATGTTTGGAAATCGCAAGCCCATGAGCCCACAGATGGTAACAGTAGAACTGAGATTCCCACCCATGGGCAGTTACCACTGCAACTTCACAGCCCAGAGGGTGGCTGTGCTGAGGGCTGTGTAGGACAGGCAGGCTCACCCGAGAGATGCGCCACTCTCGCCTCGAGCTGGCGTAGGGGATCAACGACTGAATGCTGGATCTCCCTATACACCACAGCCCGGACCCTAGCAAGGGTGACAGGTGGCCCTCCTCCACCCACGCTTGCACAGGGGGATGAGCCCCATCCCCTGCAGTGCTTCCACCTGAAGGTGGCACAGAACCAATGGAGGAGGGGAGCCCGAGCTGGGCACCAGAGCCACTGGTGCCAGGTGCACTCACCAACTGAGGAGGGACAGGTGGGTCTGCTGGGAACGGCCTTCCTGTATGTTCTGTGATTAGGTGTGTTTAATTACAACAAACAACAGCATTCCAAATTAGTTGTAACAGCATGCAGTAATATTCCCATTAATCCAATACACCAAGGTTCCAACAGTTGAACAGCAAGCATAACACATGCATATATTGAATGACAGTGGATATTCCAACAGCATGCAGGGATGTTTGGCAGAAACAGGCTACCATGAACGTGTTGTTTGAACAGGGCACATGCATCAACATCAATGCAAATATTTATAAAACAATAGGACATATGTCCCAACAAATATTTAAGATTACACATACCCATTGAGGTGTGGAATTGCATGGTTTATGCACATACGGTGGGGTGTAGAAAAAACCTCGGTTAACATCTTATAATGACCTTTTAGTCTACACTACATTCCCAGTGATTGCAAGTGTATACCCCCTACCTGTATTATTACACTTGCCACCATACATTAGGTTGTGTCATGGGTTTGGGTAGTTCAATATATGCCTGACCTATATCTGACATACTAACTGTCCAGGATGCAGATGTTACTGCTACATATTTCTTGTTTGCATTTATATTTCTTTATCTACATATCTGGGATGTTTTCACATGACATTTTTACTTCAATTTGTACAGAACCCTGCATTTCTTGACACACACTCACATTTCTGGTGAATAATTACATGCTACATGTGCCAGTTTACTTATTCATGCCAGCCAGTAACTGACTATTGTGGACTGTATATATGTTTCGCAGCTACTAGCACTTCCATCACCCACTTTATATGGGTCTGCATAACTCTGGGTTGCCAGCACCTTTTCAAACAGTACTGTTTGTATAATGCAAGGTACAACATTTCAGACTCTGTGACACAGACACACTCTGGGTTTTAGACCTTTATTAATGACATTGCACACTTTTCCACAGGCTCACTCCTTTATTTGTTTTAACAGTGTTTATGGCAGACATGTTCAAGACATATTATACCTTTATTAATAGGTTAGAACAATCTTTTTTCAGGCTCACTCACTTATGTTATATGGCAGTGCCTGCAGAGATATTATTCCAGACATATGTTACCTTTCTTAATGGGTTACTACACTCTTTTTCTGCCTTTCTGACGTTTTTATCTGACAGTACATGCAGAGGACTTATTCAGGCAATTCTATGGCTGTTTTATTGGACTACAACACTTTCTTTCATGCTCTCTCCCATATTTTATATAACAATACATGCAGAATAATCACTAACCTGCCTGGTGGCGCAGCCTTAGCAGCCTATCAGCATAGGCTTGCTGATTCGTAGCATGGTCACCTGCAGCTGTAAAGTAAATGAAGGGATATTGAGACATACCTCTCTGTTATACATACTCCATTATCAATACTTACATACTGCATTCCATGACTACATACTTAATTGTGGGGCATTCTGCATCCCACTGGCCTCCTGTATCCACTGGTTCAGGTGGTCCTGCTTTCGTCTCTTCAGGTCTGCATGGTGGTGATGGACCTGCTCACCAGTCCGAGGAACGACTGTGGCACTGGTGAGGTCACGAGCTAACTGGTTACAAGCCTCTGCCTTGTACTCCGTCCTTTGGAACTGGCCCTGCAGGAGTCTAGACTCGTGACGGCGGACAAGGAGCCAAACCATGTACTTGGACTCCACGATGCCCCAACTTTGCGCTCGGAAGTGTGAACCCTCTCCTGCACCTGCCATTCTGACTGCAAATGTGAGCTACAATCAGTTATGGTGAGTATTCCGACCTATGGGGCTTAAATATGCTGCATTTCCTGCACTTTTTTGTGATTGGCCATTTTGTAAAATTCTTGGCTGACTGCTGACCTGCTTTAGTAATGGTTAAACTGCCATTCATAAGTTTCTGAATGTTAATAGTGGCTGCTTCCCCTATGTTGTCATGGCTTAGTGATTCTGTACTTTGATTATGATGCCCAGAGTCCTGGGTTCGAACCTGGTCATTCTTTTATTTTAATACTGTCTAGACAGGCTAGGGGGTGTGGCTGCATTTAAGCAACTTAGCTCTACGTTGCTCCACGGTGCCCAGGTTGGGCCCCGGCACGTCAGCAAACATTGCGCTGGGTAAAGCGCTTTTAAACTTTGGGCAACTCTATTGCACTGGGTAAAGCGCTATTAAACTATGGGCAACTCTGTTTAGCTGGGTAAAGCGCTATTAAACTATGGGCACCTCTGTTTATCTGGGAAAGCACTATTAAACTATGGGCACCTCTGTTTAGCTGGGTAAAGGGTATTAAACTATGGCACCTGTGTTTAGCTATGTAAAGCATTGCTTAACACCAGGCTATATATATCTGGGTCCTTTAAAAATATATTTTGTTCACTGATACATTGGCCATTCACTGCTTTTAATAAAATTTTAATCATTATGTCTGGTATTATTTCAAATACTGATTTAAAACATAAATAAGAAGGGGAGTGGTGGGACTCGAACTGAATGCCTTCTCTTTGTGCATAAGCTCTACCATTACTATTGCAATTTGGTGTGATTTGCATAAACATTCTTTCTTATGCTCTTCCATGTCAGAATTGCTAACTCTAGCTAAGCAAGGGACACCCTGCGCAAAACGGC
>NW_025054563.1:0-9165 GCF_019279795.1 Protopterus annectens
AGTCAGTAACCTCTAACTGTACAAATTTTCACAGAATGCCCAGATTTTTGCCTTATTTTGGTCCGTTTCTCATAAAATTGGGGTTTTCTGGCAAATCATTGAGGAGTAAAGTCATATAATAATGACAGACATTTGAGATTCAGACTTTCTACCTTTCAGAAAGTTCATGATTTATTTATTTATTTATTTTACATTTGTTAACCGGGCTAGTCTAGCTGGATATATGTCCATTTTCAGTAGTGGCCCGAGGAGAAAAGCTCCACTCATACTATATTTCAATGGGACAAATTACAGAGTACAATTACACAAAGTGAATTATCATTTAGTAACATGAATAAACAAAAAATAAATATACATGAAGTATGTAAGGAACATACTATAAAAAAAAAAAATGTTGTTCAGTAAAAAGCATTACAAAAATTGTTGTTCAGTATAAACATTATGAAAAATTAGGATAAGCAAGAAGGTTTCAAAAAGAAACAAAAGGAAGAAGAGAAGTAAAACAGGAGATAAGAAGGGAATAAAAAGGAGGAAGAGGGAAAGAAGAAATAGTCTGGAGAGGAGAAGGGTAAGAATGTGTATTAGAGGACAGGGGAGAGAGAAAGGAGGAGGTTAGGCGAGCATGAGAGAGGGATAGGTAACAGGGGCAATAAGAAGTAGGGAGTAAGTATATTTACTAAGTAAAAGTGCAGGAGTTCCTAGCAGGTGGAGGTGAAAGAAGAAATTAGTCAGGAACTCCAACAGGAACAGAGCTTTGTGATTTTGGAAATACAGTGTTTGATTTTTTGTTTGAACAGAGGTAAGGAGGAGGTTAGAGTGATATCAGTGGGTAGCTGATTCCATATCCCTTTCCTATAGTGTTGAGTGAAAAGCAGAGTCACCAGCTAGGTTATGGGACTTTACTGATTTAGTCATGAGTTTGGAAGAAGATCGAAGGGAGGTAAGATTTTCATTGTAAAGAGGGATTAAGAGTTGAGAGAAAGTATAGGGGTGTTATAAAAGGTTGATAGAGTATCTTGTGAGCAATGGTAAGTTGTGGCAGATCAAAAGACAGTTTTGTGGCCAAGCCAGCCTAGGAGTTTTTAGGTTGTGACAGTGGGTGTGTGTTTTGAAAGGTTGCTGGTATGCATCCCGAGGGCAATGCTAGTTATAACAAGTTGCAAAGTTTATTTAGGTTGGCCTTCTTAAGGTTAGTGAAGAAGATTAGGTGGTAGAGAGAGAGTAGATATAAGATGGGGAGTGGGCAATATGGTAGCTCTGGTAGAAGGTGTGAGAAAGGTTTGATACGTTATAATGATCCTATTTTTTTATTAACGAAGTGCCTTTGATGAGATTATTTATTGATGTGTTGATCAAAAAGTCAGGGATTACATTTGTCGATGAAATTGTTAATTCCTAGCAGTTTTAGTTGTTGTGTCAGGAGTAAAATAACAGTAGTGTCATTAGACAAAAATGTTGGAAGTTTGAATGGGGGAGGCTGAAAGTGGTAGGTGGAGTGAAAAGGGAGAAGTTTTTGTTTTTAGCATTAGGAGGAGGTATCGCCTAGTAAACCAAGTTTCTAAGCAGTGTTAAAGGTAGTTTTGAGTTAGAGACAGTAGTTCTGTGGGGGTGGATGCTGGAGCAAATGATTGTTGAGTCGTCAGCATATTGGATGCTGAGTAGCTTGAGGGATGACAGTGTTGAGATCGTTTTATGTATAGGGAGAAGAGAAGTGGACCTAGGATGAGAGCCCTGTGGAACTCCAATTGAAACAGGGACAATAGAGAAGAGAGATATGATTGTCCCAAAGCGATTCCAAGTTTGATGTCTGTTGTTAAGATAGGGAGTAAAAACCATTTTAAAGCCAGGTTATCAAATAGAGAGGATTTAGAGTATATTAATATGTGGGAAAAGAGTGGTTCAAACCATGTCAAAAGCTTTGGAGAGTTTTCAATAAATAGAGTTACAGATGAAGAAAGATGTTGGAGTTTTCATAGTTAAGTTGATAGTATTCTATAAGAGAAAGAAAGGCGAGGAGCAGTGGAGGGTGCTATGGTGGGGGCCCTAAAAGCCATGTGGTGACAGTTGGCAATTATGTTGTGAGAAGAGAGATAATGTCTTATGAGTTGCTGATGAATGCATTTCTCCATGAAATCTTAGCAAGAGGAGAGAGAAGAGCAATAGGGTTCTATAGTTAGTAAAGCTCAATTGAGTTTCCCACCTTTGTGTAGTGGGATGATATGAGAGATTTTCCGTGATATCTGGTATGGTTCCTTCTTGGATAGTCCTATTAATAGAGTACAAAGATATATAGGGTATGCAATCTGTTTAGCAGCCTTTGAAATGAAAAGAAAGAGGGGAGTTTGTCAAGCAGAGGGTAAGTACAGGGTTTCAGTTTAAGAATAAGCTTATAGATGAAGGAGGAAGAGATTGGATGAAGAGTGAAGTTTTTGGGATGAATCCATAAGATTATTTGGAGAGTAAAAGTTATTGGCGTTAAGTTGTCTAGCAAGAGATTGAATGGTTTCAATAAAAAGCAAAGGTGTTGAAGAAGCGTTAGCAGTATGGCTAGGGTTGTTCAGTGGGTATGCTTATAGGGGAGGGAGAGTTTAGCTGAACCAAGGAGAAAGTGGAGTTTATTGATTGAGGACCAGAATTGTTTTGGCTTGTATAATTGGGTTGTTTGAAGATCACAGTAATAGTTCTTTTGTCAGAGATTATTGCTTTTTTGCGAGATTTCTAAGTTTGCAAAATGATGAAAATCAAAGGTGATTCCCTGTGAATTGTGTCTCCATTTTGCCCAAATTTTATTTTTATACTGTGAATTAGTTTCTTTGTTTTCCTTAGAGAGCCATGGGGCTGTATTAGACTTCATTCTTAATAGAAGCGTAGGGGCATGTTTATCAAAATGGAAAAGGAAAGGTTGAGTTAAAGAATGATACTGCTTCATTAAGG
Organism: Protopterus annectens; assembly: GCF_019279795.1. Classification (NCBI taxonomy): domain Eukaryota; kingdom Metazoa; phylum Chordata; order Ceratodontiformes; family Protopteridae; genus Protopterus; species Protopterus annectens. Next base: position 2,935 of record NW_025054563.1, read on the forward strand.
AAGTGATTTTTAAGAGTTTCCAGTTGGCATGTTTCGAGATCCTTTTGAAACAAATCACTGTTAAAAGTTTTTGGTAGAGTGTATTATTCTAGTATTAGGAAGGTTTAGATAGTCAGGTCTTTACTCTGGAGATATAGGTAAGGCAGTGGTCACTGAGGTCATCGTGGGCATAGTTCCTACTTTGTAAGAGACATTAACTTTGTTTATAAGTATCCAGTCTAAGATACTTGTTTCTTATTTGGTTTATTAAATCCTAGTTGTGGTGGTAATGGATTGTGTAAAACTATATAGGTTTATATGACAGGAGAGGGATTGTTGCTACTAATAGTATTCCAGTCTATATTAAAGTCGCCTCAGAATTATAGTTTCTTTGGGGGAAGTTTGTGGGAAGTCCAGCTGAGGAAGTTTTCTAAGATTGGTATGTTGATGCCTGGAGGTATGTACATACAGATGATGTAAAGGGCTTTTGAGCATTTAACTGAAGTTTAGTGATGATGGCTTCAACACTAGGATCTTGGGTTGGGCAGGCTGGGAGTGGTGGAGATGTGCTAAGATGGTTCTTTAAATAGAATAGCCACACCACCACCTTTACGCTTAGTAACGAATCAAGCCTATGTATATTATAGCTCTTGGGGTATAATTTCAGTGTCTTTGGTGGCTGGTTCTGGCTTTAGCCAGGTCTCTGAGAGGCACAGAATGTCAAAGTGGTGAATATCTAACAGGGCATGTAATATAGGGTACTTGTTATTTATATCTTAGTGATATTTAGATGACCTATGAGAAGGGTGTTATTGAGGTTGGGCTTAGATACTTCTGAGGGATGGATTTGATGGGCCTGGATTGGGGTGAATATCACCATCTTGTAGGGTTGGAGTATAAGGTCTGGGTGTGAGATTACTTTAAGAAGGGGTAGTTGTTTGATTTTTTTATCAGAGGGAAAGGTCTAGGTAAGATCATAGTGCCTATGGAATTTGGGAAGGTCATAGCTAGGGGACGATGTATGGAATTTAAGAAGGAGGTAAGAGAGGTGTGGAAGATTGCTGTATGTTTATTTATAAGTTCTGGCTGGTAAATAAGTGGGTGTTCAAAGAAGGTAAGAAGGTAAGATGAATAGAGAGAGGTAACAGAATAATGATAAGAATATTACCATGGTGTGGTGTGTATGGAGCCATTTGTAGGAGTGGTGAGGTAAGGGAAGTTATAAGTTAATTGAGCAAGAGAGGGTGAGAGAGGAGAAAGTTTTAGGTAAAGTACAGGGAGGAATGAAGGGAAGAAGTAGTGTGTGGATATGAAGGGGTAAGAAGAGAGAATACAAAGTGTAGGTATAGAGACTAAAGGTATATAAGCAGAAGGTCAGGTGTAGAAGAGGAGAGAAATTAGTTATAGGAGAGTGGGAAGGTTTTAGGAGTAGAGATAATGCAAAATCTGCTATTCTATCAATTTTCTATGTTTGTAAAAGCATTATGTAAAAATTGTCCCTATTTCTGAACCTTTGTCCTCTCATTATTTATGGCTTTGTCCAGATTTTTGCTACAAGAGGTTGAGAGGCATGATTCAAGGCCTACATGGAATAGTTGCAGTACCACTCAAATGTATGTAGAAGTATGTGTTTTGCACATACCCTGTAGAACTCTATGACATAACAAAGTAAGATCATGAGCATTTAACAAAAAGGACAGATGTGGGGATTGAACACATATCACCCAACAATTCACAGTATAATGACTGCCTGTACCTATACACCTACCTCTGCTGCTGTACTAAAATTGCATAATCCTATATTAACATTTGCTGTAAGACAAGTGTAATTGCATTTTCCAGCCAATGCCTTCACACCTGCAATCCTCACATATCTGTAAGGCATAACTAAGTTTGTGTACATCCATGACCAGTGATACACAGTTAACACTGATGTTATGCAGTTAAATGTATACCTAACATATCTGTAAGGAGTAACTAAGTAAGTGTGCATCCATGACAAGTGATACACAGTTAACACTAAGGTTATGCAGTTAAGTGTTTATCTAACAAATAAGGACAAAGCTCACCAATATTCTTCAAATTAAACTAAATAACAAGAAATAATCTTGGAGTTTTGTGGAGAAGGTAAAAATGCCTAGTCATCCTCACCTATTTGCAATAGGCATTTGTACACAATGAAACTAAAACACGTCCTCACTTTGTATAAAAGGAGCATCTGTACATCCTCCAATATCATAGCAGATAAAGTACTTCAAAATTGTACTGCACATGCAAGAGAATACAACAAGCTTATGTTGGTTTTGAACCCACAGTCACAATGCTTCCCAGTCTATTACTCTGATAGTTAACCTGTTGAGCTACTCTACATAGTCTCTTTTTCTCTGTAGTACTAGGTGTTCTATGCATATAAAATATGTTAAAGCATTAACACACACAGACATTGATAGATGCAGGAATATTATTCTATAAAATAATGTATGGCTACAATTAAATTTTGTTCAGCTATGGGTAACTACGAAATGTGCAGTCGTACCTCTGATAATGTCTTATTCTACAATACACAGGCACATGCTGTATGTGTACATTATACATTGGCAACTACTGGGCATTTGGTGATTGTGAGCACTGTACACTTATGCAGAGCTATTGGTTAATGTGGTAACAGTTTAGAAACTACATGGATATGATTCTACAACATTCTGTGATAATGAAGTTCATTAATTATTTATGGAGGAAATAGTACTTAATGGTTGTGTGTGCTGAGGTGCTCATACTGTTAGGTATACCTACCTGACTGCACAACCAAAAGCTAAGCTTTCAGTAGGTGAGCAGCTTGTGTTTCTACATTCACAAATGGAGCCCATCCATGTTCAGAGAGAGTCATAGTGTCCTGTGTGTACCATTTAATGTTATAATACACACAATTCCCAGTAAATACACATGTACTGAGCTAAAAGGCACATGTTGATTTCCTGCCACATGCAGAAGTATTGACACATGTTCACCATTCTTCATCCCACTGCAGATCTGGATGAATTCTGACCATCTCTGTTGAGACTGCAGGTTTACCTGTTAGTACATGTGACTGTTTGCAGATAACATTAGGTTGTCGGAGTGTCCACAAGGTCATAACGTATGAAGTGTAGTTTGGAGATACCGAGCGATAATGAAGCATTCTATTCAATGGTCCAGTGGCATTCTGTAGACCTTCAATGACATAATTTGTCTTAGCCTGTATCCCTCTTAATATGGTAATACTGAAACATCACTTTTAAGACGTTGGTATACATTTGTTCCTAATGTGCAGATGTGATGTGTACCACACATAACTAACTTTCAGATTCACATGATACTCACATATCTATATATATTTATCTCTCTCTCTCTCTCTCTATATATATATATATTTTTTTTTTATTTTATATGTAGATCACAGTGTGTATGTACCTTTAAGAAGCTTTCCATGGGCTTGCACATGTGTATAAATACTAAGCATGTGCAAGCACAACTGCCATTTTGTAGAGAGCTGTTGAGATGTAAGCATGCATGTATATGTTAGTCTGTCAGTTGATCAGTTAGTTTATTTTTTATGTTGCTGCTATCCATTCTGATGTGTTTCCATGTAATAAAGCATATAAATGAACTGCCCTGCCTGTTCATCTTGTATGATAACATAGGGCAAGCAACATGGTGTCAGAATGGGATCCAGAATCAAGACCAAGAGGAACTCAGTTAATGTTGGAGAAATACAGAGGAATGGATCATCCCTACTGCACGCATTTAATTTCACAAAAACAGGTCAGAAATGAATTCCAGGTACTAAAACTTGGTTAAATGATTTATTTTGCTATAAATATGAAACAAGCACTCAGAAAGCTCAAAATGAATTTCTAGATAAACAAAATGTCTGAAACTGTGACATATTGATAAAAATATTCAAAATAGTTAGGAAAATGTTTGAAACTATGTCCGAAATTGCATAAAATGTATAAAACAAGAAAAACAACCACATTTCTTCACTATGTGTTACTTTTTCACATTAATTAAAGGTATTCGAAATATCCAAAGTATACAAAGTGTTCACAAGTTTGTGCAGTATTACAGCACAGTTATTTCACAAAATACAGCCATTTCAAAGCATATCTCGCCATGTATAATATTTTGAAAAATTTATTGTGCATTTGAATGTTATTTCAAGTAGCTGGTGTGTGTGCATATTTGTACATAATTCCAAGGACCATTTTGCAACGTGTTTAAGCATAATTTGTTGGCATGGCAGATGGCTTTCTCAGACCAGCGGTATGTGTATTTAATAATAATATTGCAAAGAACTGAAGAGTGTTTGAGAGAGAGTATGATATTTTTTCTCTGTGTGGAAGATTTTCAGTCCATATATTTCTAGTTAATCACTGTATATTAATCAGATCAGGCAATAGTAGTAGAAGTAGCAAACGTAAACTCAAGTCAAAAAGTAATAATAAAAAATATATAATTCTACAGCATTACTAAGTATTCAAAAGTAATCCAAGCAAGGCAGGCAGTCTGTTTCCAGTCGAAAATCCTTTATTAAGTACATAGACAAGCGATCCAAGTAAAACAAAAATAGAGTAATAATTTCCTCACAAGCTTTCTAAATATATATATATATATATATATATATATATATATATATATATATATACTTTTATCAGGCATGGAGTGGAGTGGTTTATTGTACTGTAAATCAAAGTGTTATTGGTACACATGTTAAATTCACATCCCTTCCCCCATCAGTGTGACATTCGAGCTGGTCCTGCCCTACCTAGTAGCTGTCATAATAATATATAGCCCTAATGTACTTTAATGGTACATCTTATTTAAACAAATTATTAAAAGTACATTAGGGCTATATATTAGTTTAATCTAATAAAGATTGAAAAGATTGAAAATTTAAAACATTGAGTTTCTTAAAGTCAAATATGTTCATATATTACCACTTTAGAGTTTTCATGTTGTAGTGTCACTTTAAAACATTTTGTTTTGTACAGAGCAAACGTAGGTAACATGCAATGCTGAAGCATGGTTTGTGAGATCTTTCTGTCTTAGTTTGTGAGAAACAGGTAAGTATTTTTTTTATTTTTATGAATAGATGTATAAGGTTTAAAGGAATGGTGGTAGTTAAACTGGCATGACAAGTTACTAGGAGGGGAAGTGTCTATGTTGGATGTGTTTAGGTATTTTGTGCAGGGAACAGGTGTGTGTGTGTGTGTGTGTGTGTGTGTGTGTGTGTGTGTGTGTGTGTGTGTGTGTGTGTGTGTGTGTGTGTGTGTGTGTGTGTGTCTGTGTCTGTGTCTGTGTCTGTGTCTGTGAAAGATTTGGAGATTGCAGTACAGTGGGGACAGGAAAATGTACCTTTCTCCACTGTAATGTGATCCTGAAGTTGGTATATTTAATTTGTAGGGGGTGTGGGGGGGTGCAGGGAGTCTGTAAGAAAGGCATTATCTGGGGTATAGATATTTGGATATAGTGTTTTGGTGATGGGTGTAGTATTGTATTGATGCTTTGTGGTTGCAGTTATTAGAGTGTTGATTTTATGGCTGTTCAAGCTTTTTGTAGTTGGATCTTGTGGTCTCAAGTTTTTGAAAGTCAATGTTTTGGTAATTTGGGTAAATGAAGTAGATCCCTATGTGTGTGTGTGTGTGTGTGTGTGTGTGTGTGTGTGTGTGTGTGCGTGTGTGTGTGTGTGTGTGTGTGTGTGTGTGTGTGTGTGTGTGTGTGTGTGTGTGTGTGTGTGTGTGTGTGTGTGTTCAACACATTAAACAGGGCTGTAGCTCTATGTGACTTAGTGTATTGATGTCAGTTCCCTAAGCCCATTGTGTGTAGATGACATGATAAGGATATTGAACTCTGCAGGTGAATATAGGCATGGATATAACCACATATCACGTTGATGAAGTTGTGGTGGTGTAGTGGTAATGTCCACTGTAAAAGACTATGAGCTATATCTAATAAGTTAACCTCTTTTCCTAAACCACTTTATATCTAAAAAAAACTATTTCCCTAAACCACTAATGGTAAACTTCAGAAACAATGTACTCATATTAATATAGTCAAAGAATGGTAGAAATTCATCTCCTGTTCCCTTCCAAATCAAAAAGAGGTTATCAATAAAACATTTATAAAATAACACTTTATTAAAAAAATTGTGAGTTGTAACATAATTCTGCTCCCACCATGACATGACTAAATTATATAAACATGGGGAGCTTT
>NW_025054564.1:0-9114 GCF_019279795.1 Protopterus annectens
GTCCTTTTGGGGCCCCTTTAAATTTTTTTGAAAACCCCCCTACCTTTCATGAGGATACTACAATAGGAAAAAAATAAGGGGCAATGCCTAATAAAATTGTATTTTGTTTTTTCTTATCAGTAGGAAAAAAGGTTAATTGCCAATGAAAGAATAACCCTTTGACCAAATGAACAACTGATGTTGTTTTTCGGGAAAAGGCAAAAAGTTTTTGTCCCCCTTATGGAAGGCTTCCCCTTTTGGGATAAGAAAATGGTGTTAACTTTTTTGGAGGTCAAAAAAAGTCCTGTTTGTTTGTATTTTCTTTTTCATTTTCCCCCCTTGGTTTGCCTGGAAAAATTTTAAATTTGTTTCCCAAAAAAAATAAAAAACAGGGGATAAATTGTTTTCTTATTTTTTTTGTTCTTTTTTAAAATTTTGTTAATAAATAAATGAAATGAATTCTTTTTTTTTATTTTTTAATTTATTTTTGTCAGTTTGGGGTAGGGGTTGAAAAGGTTTTAAACCCCTTATTTCCCCTTAAGTATAGCGGAGTTTGGGTTTTTTTTTCTTTTTTTTTTTTTAAAAAATATATGGATATATATTATTAAAATATATTGGATAAAATTTTATATATATATAAAATTTAAATTAATTTTTTTTAAATTTTAAATTATAATATATATTTATTAATATATATTTAATTATATAAATTTTTTTTTTTAAAAAAAATTATATTAATATTAATAAAGGGCTCAATTGGACTCAAGGACTCAACTTTAAAAACTTGCAAATGGGAACCACTCAAGCTACTCAGCCTTGATGAAGCATTAAATATTTTAATCTACTTTCCTAGTATCCTGAACACACATGCTCCTCCCAGAACTATTAAGAGTTAAATCCAGTATGCTCCTTGGCTTACTAAAGAATACATTGTATTGAATAACTACCAATAGGCTGGCAAATGCTGTTTCTGCTTTTTTTGTAGATACTTGGGAAATACAAGTATTTATCAACAATCTTTTCTTTGGCTTTTCCCAGTTAGGGGTCACCACAGCGGATCACCTGTCCCTCATGATTGGGAGTGGAGTTTTACGGTTTGAGTTGCCAGCCCGTGCCCAACCTTCCACAGGAACACACACACACACCACCACAACCAACCACCACACACAAAAAACACCAAAAACCCACAACCACAAACACAACTGCACAGAAAGGCACCCCAACTGAGGATCGAAAAGAGAACCTCGCTGGAGGCACAACAATCAATTAAAAACTGTACATCCTCCATTGACTACAATCCCAATAATCAAATTCTGATTACATAACTCAAAGCGTAATGATACTTAAAGCCTTATTAGTATCTGACATAATACTTAACTTGTGTAATCCTGAACAGCAGGAGGCAGACTATTTAACACTTTTACTTCATGAGATCTTCTAAGGCAGGAAACCATTTGCTTCCTGAGAGCTTTTCTCCAAAATCCCCCAATGAAAACTTACTTCTTTAGTTTTACAATATCTAATAAATGGTATAGGTTATAAAAATGTACAATACCCCCTTTTGGGATAAATGGGCTATGCACTGGTGTTAGTATCAGATGTATCTGTACATACTGATTTTATTTTGCAGATTTATGAATGAAAAATGTGTTTGCCAAAAATACTAGTTATAGTCAAACAGAAGGGCTCAAATTTGGAAAAAACCCTTTCAAGGCCCCTTCCCAACTTTAAAGGGGAATTTTTTTTGCCAAATTGGGGAAAACCCACTTCCAAAAGGGGCCTACCCCCCAAAAGCCTTTGATGAACCCCCCCCCCCCCCCCCCCCCCCCCCCCCCCCCCCCCCCCCCCCCCCAAAAAACAAAAAAAAAAAAAAAAAAAAAAAAAAAAAAAAAAAAAAAAAAAAAAAATTAAATACCAATATAAATTTAGATCCTGCAACGGGCCCTCCCAAAATTTTATTTTGATTTTTTCCGGTATCCCCTTTGGCAAAAGAAAATTGAAATTGCCAATAAAAAAGGCTTTTGGCCCAAATGCCTGCTCCCTTTTTTGAATTTTTGGGAAAAAAAGTTTTTAATAAAAATTTTTTTCCCCCCTTTTAGGTTGGGGGGTTACCCACATAAAATGGTTGTAAGTTTCATGGATTTTTTAACTTTATTGGGACCCCGAAAAAAACCCCAAGGAAAACAAAAAGGGGATTTAGATTGTTTTTTAACCTTTTTCACTTCTTTGGGTTGTGGGAAAAATTTTAAGCCCAAAAAAAAAAGGGGAGGAACAGTCCCCAAAAAGGGAAACGGGGAATCGAAAAAATTTGTTTTGGGGGTTAAAATTTTAAAAACTGTGTTTATTGGCAAACCCAGTAAAAACTAAACATAATAAATTTGTTTTTTTTTCAAAAAACTTAATTTTTTTTAAAGAATTTTCATTTTATTATGGTTTTAAAAGGAGGAAACCCTTTTTTTCCCATAAGCTTTTTTTAAAATTGAAAATTTATTTTTTTAAAATATTAATAAATTTATATTAAAAAATTTTAAAATCCCCTTTATAAATTATAGGGTTTTATTATAAATTTTGTAATATATTTTTTTTTAATTTATAATAAAAATTTTTAAAAATATATTATATAAAAAATTATAAATTTTAAAATTCAAAAAAAACAATATTTCAGTGGGGGTATTATTAACCTGTTCAAGAGTTTCCCAAGTGTATAAAGAGGGGAAAGTTTATTTTTTTGGATATTGCCCAATCTATGCAAATTATACATATAATAAATACACATATTTCAAACAATTTGTTTGGGATGGCAAGTACCCATGAGAAACAATGTTCCCTTAATGGTTTGTAAAAAGGGGCAAATTTGTTCAATTGGCAAACTTTTAAACAATGCAGTTTTATGATAACATTTCCTTTTTTTACCAAAAAAATTTATATTCAGAATGCCCACATTCCCCATCATATTTTAATATTTTTTTATGCCTTGAATACACCAAATCTTACAGCATTTTATATTATTTTTGCATTACTAATGTAAACTTAAAAACCATACATAACATTTTGTGAATACTCCAATATTTGTGGTTCTGCACACCCACAACCCCTCAACACACATCATGTCAGGTTGTAGATACCACCTTGCTACCAAAGGGGACAATCCCACAAAATTATTCCAACAAAACAACAAAAAATTTTAGGGGGGCATATTAGAAGATCAAATGTTTGGGTGTTTAGCCCCTAAACATAATCTTTAAAAACAAAAAAATTTAGGGGAAAGGGAAAAATTTTCCCCTTGGGGCCGTTCACGGTTTGCTGTTTCCATACAACATCTTATTTTAAATATTTATTTAAATTGGGGCTTTACTTTGGATGAAAATTTTGTTTTGTTGTAGGGGCCCAAAAGGGAAATTGTTTCCGGGGCCCTTACAATTTTGAATTCAATATTAAAAGATCTTTTTTGGTTTTCCCCTAAACATTAATTTTTAAAAAGAATTTAGGTACATATCACATTCCCCCCAAGTGTCATTTTTTTTTTTCACTTTCCTGTACTTAAAAAAGTCCAGCCTTCTTTTGTCTCCCATGTCAACTATCATTTATTTGGGTTTCCCTGCCCCTTTTCACATGTAATCTTTTTTAGAACAATTGTTCACTGTGGTTCTTTTCCCAAAAACAATGAATGATCATTCTAAAAACAAATTTTTAAATAAGAAGCAGTTGCAAACACAAAAAAGTAAAATCTGCATGGGCTTATTTTTGTTAACAACTGCTGGTTACATTAAAATGCCAGTTTTAAGGCATTCACTTTTGGTCTTTATCTTTGTTCTCACAATCTAAAAAAACATTTGAATCACTTTAATCAAAAAATTTGTTTTCAATGTTTTTCTTTTTATGTGACAATATTTAATGTTTTTTTTTAACATCTTCATTGCGATTACTTTCTTTGGGAAACACAATGTTTCTTCTAAAAAAAAATTGTTTTGAAAAAACCCCTTTTTTAAGACTGTGTAGTTCATTTCTTCACATCATTGTGATCTCTAGCTACCTTAAATTTTTCTATACTACAATGCTATTTCTTTTTCAGTGTTTCAATAAAAATTTCATTTCCTTCTTGACAATTTGCTTTTTGATAACAATAATAAAATCAACACAATTATATACCTTTCCTTTTATGTGATTATTTTTATTTTTTTTGTGATGGTGGAGGACAGGCTTCAGACACTTTAATACCAACCTTCTTTGTTTTTTCCTACGTATTAAACGGGTTTTTTTTTTTTCCCTTACTAAATGCTGAGTTATCTTGTCTGTCATTGGTTAGTAGTATGAATGAAAAAATTTGAACTTTAAAGGGTTGAAAAAATAATAAATTTTTAAGCAAATAACTGCTGTGAGTTAAGTTTGTTTTTAACTACAAATGTTGCCATTTTTTTTTCAATGCTGTAGCTGTCATGGTCCCATCGGCTCTTCACAAAAATTCCCAAAAATTTTGAACTGCAACCCCCAAAACACAAGCCTTTTCTTTTAGGATGTTTGGAATTAGATGCTACTGTGCACCACCAGTCGGAATATGGTGGGGAATTTTTAAATATTAAAACAATGAATAACTAGGGAAAAAGCTTTTTATTTAAAAAAAATGCCTCTTAAAGTTTGGTTTTTTCCCGGAATCTCTGGATGTTTTAATTTGAAGCAGTAACAGAATATGGTTGCACACATTCTGTAAATTTTTGTAGCTATTATTGGGCCCGATTTTTTGACTTTTAAAAAATTTGCTTTTTTGGAATTTTTCAGGGGTTTCCACTCCTTTTTTGTGCCAAAAGTCCCCTTTCAGCACTTGTGTCCTCCTTTAAAAAAAAATGGAAATGTCCAGAGATTTTTTCTAAAATTTTTTGGTTTTTTTACCTATAGTATCCAATCTCTTTTTTGCACTTCCCCAAAAAACCCCCCCCCTCACAAAAAAATTTAAAAAAAAATATGGGGCAGGGATAATGAATAAAAAACCCCGCAGTTTAATTTGTCCCTTCCCCAAATGGGCCAAATGCCCGGGAAATTTTTACAGATGCCCCTCAATAGGAGTAAATTTATGATATAATAGACAAGGGCTTTCATTAATCAGGCCCAGTAAAAATTTTTGTGCAAATCTTGGCTGCAAGAATGTTACTTAATTCTAGCCAAAATTTTTAAATGCCAAGAGTAGTGAAATTTTTGTCCATATTGGTGGTCATTTTGTCTTTTTTTTGCAAAATGATCTAAATTGGGATTATATGTTAAACAATATTAGTGAAATTAAAAAAAGCTGCAAATATGAATAGTAACTAAAAGTTTTATTGCACAGAAAAGATAATGTTTTTCTGACCTTTTTTTTTCCCCTTTTTTAGATATCCTTTTAGGTTTCCTCAGTATTAAACCCCTAACAGTTTAGTATAGGATAACAATCAATCTGGGGGTGATTTAAAAGGTTAGTACAAATACAATTTTTTGTTCAGTGTGCTTTTTTAATAGCATTTTTATCCATTTTTGGGTTTTTGAAACAGTAAATTTGGGTGTGTTTAATAGATTTAAATAATTATTGTGTAATTTTTTGTAGTTTGTTTGTTACAACACAGAAGACTGGGCATTAGCATACTGTTTTTTGATATGCTAACTGGCTGTATGAAGATCATTTATGAATATGCTGGAGAACAGTGGCCCAAGGATGGATTCTTGAACCCCAATGGATGCAGAGAGGAAGGAAAGGAAAGGAATTTATCCATTTTCAGACTGGAACCCCAAAAGGAAAAGGAAATGATGAAGTCCAAGAAAAGCCTATGAATGGATGAATATGAGACTTAAATTCTATATGAACTAAAATTATGATGAAATGTTCTGAATGCAGTTTAGTCTACACCTTGTGTCCCCTATGTCTTCAGTAAAATTTCCCCTTTTAAAAGCTTCATCCTTACTTCATTCAGTAAATGGTGCAAAAAAAAATTTTCCCTTTTTTCCCGCTTTTTTTCTAAATCCTTTTTCTCCACATTTAACAATGTGAATTACTCTTTTTTGAGTGTGCATCAAAAAAAAATTGTTTAGGCTAAAAAGTGAAATACAACAATTTTCTTTTTAGGTAAAAAATTTTAAAAGAAGACATACACTGGTTTGAAGGGAGCTTGGGTTTTCATTTTCTAACAAATCATTTCAAAACCAGTGGGGGAAACCCTTTTTTAGTGCTGTAATAAGGAATCATAAAGTCTAAAACCAAATTGTTAGATTCATGGTTTTAATAATTTGGGTGATAGGGCCGCCACAGTGGTGCAGGGGGAGCATTGTTGTCACAGCAAAGGTTCTCTGGTTCAATTCTTGGGGCCTTTTGGGTGCCTTGTTTTGGGTCTTGGGGTTTCCCACATTCTAAAAACATGCTGCAGGTGGATTGGACAACTAAATTTTGCCCTTTGGGTGTGCCTTCCCGTGGAAGGTTGGGTGCACTGGCAACTCAACACAGTTAAAATTACTGCCAATCATTTGTGGGCTGTTGTTTCCCCGTGGCCCCCAAAAAAGGGGATGAAGAAAGAATATTTGGGTGTATCAATGATCCTTTGTTCTCTTTAAAAGCCCATCCAGAGGGTTTTCCATAGCTGTTAACCAGGTGCATTACAAGGGAGGAAATGGGTTTTCTGGGCTAAAATGTATAGGCCAGCATCAGTATCTGTGAAAGGGCCTTCCTTAGCTTGAGACAAACTTTTAAATGCAAAAAAGGTGGTAGACATATACAAATATCTTTTTCGAAAATATACTGTATCTGTCTTCCAGTTCCCGTTTTTTTGGTTGTCCGAGCAGGGCAGTTTTTGCCAGTTGTATTTAGAGGCAATCAGATTTTTCTGAAAAAAAACATTGGGGGATTTCTTGCAAAAAAACCTCTCTGTGCAGCATCCACTTGTGAAGGTCTGTCTTTTAATTTTGCTCTGAAGGAAACACAGAAACTTTGAATATAATATTCTCTGAATGGGAAATTTCAAAAAAGGGCATGAATTAAAAAAATTCCTTGAAATAAAAAAGTAAAAGTTATCACCTTTCATTTGTTCCTATTTTAGCCAGAAACAAAATGACTTTCTAAAAAATCTTTGTCAACAATGCATTAAAATTGTGTTTTTAAAATCTTGAGAAAAAATTGTTTATCTAAGCATGCCTGCTCACAAAAGTACAAGTGGCAGCTACTCTTAAAAATCCACAGATCATGACCACATTTCAGCATATACTTGGCAAACTGTGAAAAATAATTAACCATATTCCCGGATACTGGATTTAACACCCGCATTAGGAATGTTAAGTAGGTTTGTCCCACACTGTAAAATGGCCATAAAAAGGGAAAAAATCAAAACTAAAATGGAAGGATTGAAGAACATTACTGTAAGAAAAAAAAGAAAGACAGATGTTACTAAAGGCTAAGCTGTGGATTTACAATACCAGCTGGATGAGAATTTAATACATAATGAAAACAGTGGGATTAATAAGACTAATGGTGATAAAGATCTGTCCTTTGTAACAATTGATAGAACAGAAATGACTGTATTAGAAGCTGAAGATTCTTCAGAGATGGCCAGCAAAGATATTCTTATAATTGGAGATTAGAGATTCAATTATTAGAGTAACTGCTACTTATATTTGTAGAGATTATAATGAACATTGAGTAGTGTTATGCTTGCCAGGAGCAAAAATAGAAGATGTGAAATAAGCCTTGGAATGCCTTAATGTAAGGAATTGGATTGTTTTTATTCATGTTGGTACTAATGATGTCATCTGCAAGGGTTCCTGACTGCTAATGGGGAACTGACAGCCCTCTTAGATAGTATAGCTTGTACTGCTGTTGGGGTATTTTTCAAAATCACCTATGAAAGGATAGTCATGTGCTGTGAATGAAAATTTTTTTTTGGATAAACACCTACATGGAAAAAATGTCCTGTTTTAAGAAATGGAAATTTTAGAGCATCCAAGCCTTGATTTGGGCATGTTCAGACAGGATGGTTTGCATTTGTCAAGATCGGGGAAGAAAATTTTTTAGCAGATATAATCAATATTTGACAAACACTAGGCAGGTTTTTGCCATGTCTAAAATTTAACAGTTAAAATAGCAAAATTATGTATCTGTGATGGTTGTCAATGCTAGGAGCATTAATAATAAAGTGTTTTATTGGAAAATTTGCCTTTCCCCCAAGATTGGTGTGGTTTTAGTTTGTGAAACATGGTTAAAGAACAATGACTGGAAACCAGTTCTGTCAGGGTATAAATGTTTTACTGTAACAGACATTCTAAAAAAAAGGTGGAGTTGTTATGATAGGGATTAAATATAGTTATGAGACCTGTGATTATTACATGTTCAGTGATAACACCAATACTATAGACTGGTAACTGTGACAATAAAGACAACCCTGGAACACTAACAGTTGTTAAATATATAGACCACCAAATTCAAGTGCAGATGAGCTAGAGGAATTCATACATTTCTTGCATGAAACACAGGAGGGGAAAAAGAAGAATATTAGCTGGGGACTTAAATTTACCAGAAAAAGAATGGGAATTAATATTGATTCAACAACGTTAGTAAAGAAATTATTCACAGAGTATATTCAGGAACAACAATAGCTTCAGATTGTAATAAAAAACTACCAGGGGTCAGAAGATACTATATATTGTTTGTGTTCGCAAAGAAATTACTGTAACTTCAAGTCAGGTTTTACCACCATGATGTGCAGTCATCATGGGGTTATTAAGGTTAATTTGTTATTAGATAATTCTGCCAAACTGAAATGTAAACCAATGCACAGAAGGTTAAATACAGATTGTATGGAAGCAAAACAGTCACTATGTAAAACTAACTGGTGTGAGGTGTTCAGTGGAAAAACTGCAAATAGAATGTGGAAAGTTTTGAAAGAGAAATTGAGTGCAAAATATCAAAACATGTTTAACATCAGGATCTAGGCATACAAAGTCAGGGGGATATAATTCCATAAGAACAAAATATCTGATTAAGGTTAGAGACAAAAAATATAAGAAATGGAAGAGAGATCAAACTACAACTCTGAAAACTAAAATAAACAAGCTGGGCAAACAGATTAAGCATAGTGTGAGACACAATCAAGAAAAATCAAAAGAAAATGTATATAAAGATATTGAGCA